>NC_134792.1:54963122-54995622 GCF_046742065.1 Oratosquilla oratoria | reverse complement strand
CGAGATGGTCACTATGCAAGCATACATGAATATGTTGTATTGACTATTGATTAACCGGTCTTACTGGGGGACTTGTCCAGACAATTCTCCACCCATCCTATAACACCCTGCATAACGCGACGCATGCACTCGCCAGTACAGTGGATCGTGAAGGTAATCTAGGACATGACGCACTCGGCTATAACCGAGACTTCAGGACCCCTGTACCTAGAGTCGCGTTGACCAATCGTCGACAGTTTCCATGTGGGATTCTTCTCGCCAACTGTACGATGATTGTGACTCTAATATGACAAGGGGGCTTCACTGACCACTGTGTCAAGGCGACGATGATTAAAAGACTCAGGTGGATTTATATTGATGATTGCCTGCATTTTCCGTTTGTTTACCTTGTGAAGTAAGATTAGAAAGTATGAATGTTTAGGTTGTAGGCACCACATTTTTGCTTTATATTTGTTTAACTTTACCCCGGGCCACATTCCCTATCTTATCAATTACAAAGTATCATTTCAAAGAATGTATTTATATATATTACACACACATATAGGTGTGTGTGTGTGTTAGTACATATGTATATATATATATATATATATATATATATATACATATATACATATAGACACACACACACACACACACACACACGTATATTTATATATATATATATATATATATATATATATATATATATAGTCTGTATTCCCCTGAAGATGTGAATTACACGAAAGCGCTTGGGATATACTATTTTCTTCCGATTTCTTTAGTGGTTACCAGCAAAAAAAAAAATATATATATATATATATATATATACCCATTCAATGAGTTGCCACTCACAAACTGAGACTAGGCAAAAGTGAAAAAATCCTCACCCCATTTACTCATTTCACAGAAAAGTTAAGAGAAATTTTCGAAATATGCACAAGTAATTAGAAAAGGTCAAATTATAACACAAAAAAGGGAACAGTAACCAAAGCTACAAGACGAAAGTGTTGATAACATTAATTTGAACATGAAGGAAGTGCCTGAATATCTTGAAGTTGTATATTTAGACTTAGAGAATTGGGGACCTCGAGCATTCTCTCTACGGCAGCTTCCACGAGCCCAAAATTGCACGCCTTACATGCAACCCAGTTGCAAAAAGACAAAAAAGAACGTCAACAGACATCAAATCTGTGAATACCCTGAGGAATTATACCAAACTGTCACCCCTATGTGACTAATGCCTTGGATATATGCATGGCAATGTTAAAGCCCATAAGTCGGATGAGTTATTAGCCCTGTTATATAATAAACCAGATAGCCCATTATATTTCTTTATGTAATAAGCCAGATTCCTACCAACATGAACTCCTTGGTAAAAAAGAAAAAAAAGAAAAAAATCCAGATACCATATTTCTCACACAGATACAGCGCGTTCTCCTCTTCTGACTTTCTGGAATTGCTAAAAGGCCAGAATTCCTGCAAATACACCACCTCTCTCGACGTGGAATCTCCCTTTACGAATGTTCCAGTTGATCTATTGGTTTTATTTTGGACAGTGTACCGTCAGCTGCAGTGTTGCATCCTCTTCTGAGTTTCTGGAATTGCTAAAAGCCTAGAATTCCTGCAAACATTTCGCCTCTCTCGACGTGGGATCGCTCTTTACGAATGTTCCCTTGGATCTATTAGTTTTATTTTGGACATTGTGCCTTTGTGTGACAACCCAGAAACTAAAGATCCCTGAACGTGCCCTAAAGTCCCTACTTGAAATTAACATCAAGGAAACTCCTTTGAGATTCCCCTCAGATAAAGACTGCTGTTCAGTAAAATGAACCCGCAATGGGGCCTCACTGGTACTTTTTACAACCTTCTTTATGGGTACGATCGAGAAGTGCATTAGGTGATATCTAGGAGCCTATCAGTACTGTTGATATAATGGTGACACTTTCGTTTGCTCAGGAAGGGCGATTGGGCTGCAGCTACCACGTCAAACGTCTAAAAAGAAGTTATTCTACAGTTTATCACAGAAAAGAGCCTTCGACTTTCCTTTTTTAAATGTGTTCTTGAAAGCCGAAGTAGACACAATTACCATACCAGTTGGTGTCGAGAAAACTATCACTGGTCACTGTTTAAAGAGTCAGAAGAGTTTTGTCTCCCTGCAATAACTAAAACAAAACCCTCTAGGAAATTCAGCGAGTATCTCAAATGCTTGTCGATGACAGATACATCCATCGTCGCCAAAGTGACCGGAGGCAACCTCGGCAAATGGAAATACCACCCCACGGACCATCTCATTGGGCAACAGAAGATATTTATACTACCGATTTCACATATTGTTTACCCACAAGACATTGCAGCGCCATCAGACATTGCCAAAAACGCATTAAATCTAATATAAACTAAAGACAAATAAGAGAATAAGTACCTCGCGCACATATACTATATACATATACACACTATACACACACACATATGTGTGTGTGTGTGTGTGTGTGTGTGTGTGTGTGTGTGTGTGTGTGTGTGTGTGTGTGTGTGTGTGTGTGTGTGTGTGTGTGTGTGTGTGTGTGTGTGAAAATTGATGTAGGACGGAGCCTTTTTTTCTTACATTCAAAGACATCCTCAAAATATAGTGATGCAAAAGTTATACCTATCTTATATATGCTCCAAGCGAGAAAGAAGGGGAGATTAAGTTGACCTAAATGGGTAGTTTGTTATCAAATGTATATAAAATATTCTCCAAGAGCCTTACAAATAGACTAAGTAAAATTCTAGATGGAAACCAACCAAGAGAACAGGCAAAATTCACAAGAGGATATTCGATTCTACTGTAGATCAATTGCAGATGGTGAATCAACTAATCGAGAAAACGACAAAAACCAATATACCTCTTTGTCTTGATTTTGTAGATTACGAGATGGTCTTTGACTCGGTAGAACAAATAGCAATACTAAAATCGCTACGCAAGCAGGGTTCAAACGAACAGATCGTAAGGGTTCTAGAAAAAAAATTGTGCGAAAAGTACCGCTGTAGTTCGACTACATAAAGATATAGAAAAGATAAAGATCGAGAAATGAGTACGGTAAGGTGACACAGTTTCACCCAAATTATTTACAACTTGCTTGGAAGAGATTTTCAGAAGGTTGAGTTTTGAAGAGTAAGGTTTGATGATTAATGGCGAATATTTCATCCACATAAGATTTCCGGATGACATATTTTTATTTTAGAAATAGTAGAAGACTTGCAAGATATGCTAAGTGATCTAAACAAGGAAAGTCTCATTGTAGGTTTAAAAGTGAATAAGAGCAAAACCAAAGTAATGTTCAGCACGAGAGATGAAGGAAAATGGGGAGATCTGGTGGAAATAACGCTGAAAAAAAACGAAAGAGAGCAAGTTGGGTGACAAAGCACACTGGAGTGAAAGATATTGTGGAGGCGGTAAAAAAAAAAGAGGAAGTGAAATTAAGCAAGTAAATTAGCGGGAACGAATGATAAGGATGGAGTAAATGAGTTACTGAGTGGACGCCGGGATATGGGAAGCGTGCAGGAGGGAGACCAGACAGAAGGTGGAGAAGCGAGATAAAGAAATTTACAGGAGTGACGTGGCAGAGGTTGGTGCAGTCGTGTGAGGAATTGAATACTATGAAAGAAGTCTTTGTCCAGCAGTGGACTGGGGATGGCTGATTTAGTGGTTGATTGAATGGATGTGGAGACATTTCCACTATTCTTTTCATCGCTGGGAATATTTGTAGCCAACCCATCCCAAAGCAGATCTTGGCTTGAAGGGAAAATTATCACAGGCGGGGATACTCATGATATTCGTTGAGGTCACTCGGACACATACATACATACATACATACATACATACATACATACATACATACATACATACATACATACATACATACATACATACACACATACATGTATACATTCAAGCATACAAGAATACATATACATACAATCAATACATAAATATATACATGCATACATACATAATACATACATACATACATACATAAACATACAATACACAAGCTTAAGCACATTTGTACACGCACATACATCCACACATGCACACTTATAAATACAAGTAGAATAGATGGTGTACCTTTACACTCACTCAAGACATTTTAATGGTCCCTTCATCCTCGCTTGGAGTAATTTTGGCATCTTTATACCTGCAGGATGTCTTCAAATATAAGGAGAAAGCGCTTAATTCCACTTCGAGTTTCACTTGTCCTGTGGAGTCTGTTCACACAAACACACGTACGAAAGCACTCACGCACATCTACGCATAATATATATATATATATATGATATACATATATTTTCTCTCTCTCTCTCTCTCTCTCTCTCTCTCTCTCTCTCTCTCTCTCTCTCTCTCTCTCTCTCTCTCTCTCTCTCTCTCTCTCTCTCTCTCTCTCTCTCACCATACCCCAGGTAGGCCAATGTCCTATCAGTTACGTTACCACACGAAACTTCTCCACTAAGTACGGTTTTCGTAAAGTTCTTCTTCTTCCACACTCCCTATTGTTGATCCTCTCACTTCAACTGCTTCACTCACTTCATCCCTCCATCTCTTTCTGGTTTTGCCTACCGCCCTCTTTCCTCTCGGCTTCCATCGAAAATATTTAGCAGGATACCTTCCTTGATTCATTCTCATGATGTGCCCATACCATCTCACTTTACTTCTTTCTGCAAATTCTAATAATGATTCGGTGTCCAATGCACCCATGACATCATCATTTCTTGACCGATCTCTTCTTGTTACGTTAGAATGTTGCTCCATTTTATACTGACAGCTGGCTTAGCAATTACGCCATCGGAGGAAACTATCCTCAAGACAAAATGCCACAGGACAGAAGACCACGGGAGAGGAGACCCATAGGATGGGAAGCAAGTGGGACAGGAAGCCACTAGGACAGGAAACAAGTGCAACAGGACGCCACTAGGACAGGTAATAACAGAGACAGGAAGTCACTAGGAGAGGGAACTACTGAAAGAAAATGACGTAATGATCATTAGCATGACAATTAGCTCTACCCTATTCAAACAATGTAATCTAGATTTGTATTCTGTTTTACACTAAAACAGCTGTCGTACTAATATGAACCAACATTCTAACCCCTTTTGTATTTTCCTCCAGGGTTTAAACTTCGAAGAATAAGCAGATATTAAAAGTCAAATATATATATATATATATATATATATATATATATATATATATATATATATATATATATATATATATATATATATATATACATATACATATATATATATATATAAGTCCCGTGTTTTCTTTCACCTTTCTCATACACACACACACACACACACACACACACACACACACACACACACACACACACACATATATATATATATATATATATATATATATGTGTGTGTGTGTGTGTGTGTGTGTGTGTGTGTGTGTGTGTGTGTGTGTGTGTGTGTGTGTGTGTGTGTGTGTGTGTGTGTGTGTGTGTGTGTGTGTGTGTGTGTGTGTGTGTGTGTGTGTGTGTGTGTGTGTGTGTGTGTGTGTGTGTGTGTGTGTGTGTGTGAAAGAGCAGGTTCTCTCATACACAAGTTCAACTGAATACGACAACATTTTGACAAATGATCATTTTCTTCTTCGTGTTTTCCAGTTTTCTAACAATATCTTTGCAATTGTGTTACTTGATTTTGCATTACACGGAGCAGAAAGAATATTCCCTCGCTCCCACTGTGAGGTCATACTGAAGGTCAGAACTGTGTCTAAAGAGGTCAAGGTCTTTAACAAGGTTGATGCAAACAAGGTCATTATATTAAGACAGCAAGGTAGGATTCGCAGTAATGGATTTGAATTGGACGAATTTAGGCTTCAGTAGGAAACAGGCTAGAATTATTTTATCAATAGAATGGTTAACGAATAGAATAGACTTAGTAACCATGTAGCGAGCGCTGAAACTATCGGTTGTTTTAAAAAACATTTAGACGACTTTATGGATGGGGATGACAAGTTGGTCATGGATATGGAACTGCCTAGTGTAGGCCTTATGGTCTCTTGTAGTCTCCTTCATTCTTATGTTCTTTAAACCATGGGAGTTGTGTGTTTGCGTACATTATTTCATTGTCATTTTGGATTCTAAATTGTCTTGTATTTAATCTTTCCCTAGATTATTCCTGAAACATTATTCCTGATTATATTCTCCTAAGAACAAAACGCTGAATAAATATGTTGCTAATTTTGGTGAATTCATGTTTGTCTATCCCCCAGATGGAAAAAAGTATTGTTAGAAAACTGGAAAATATGAAGAAGAAAAATATAAATGGTAAGAATATTATTGTCGTACTTAATTGTGCTTATATATATATATATATATATATATATATATATATATATATATATATATGTACATACGTATATATATCGTGTGTGTATATACTGTATATATACATATATATATATATTTATATATATGTATATACATATATATATATATATATATATATATGTGTGTGTGTGTGTGTGTGTGTGTGTGTGTGTGTGTGTGTGTGTGTGTGTGTGTGTGTGTGTGTGTTAGTGTGTGTGTGTGTGTGTGTGTGTGTGTGTGTTAGTGTGTGTGTGTGTGTGTGTGTGTGTGTGTGTGTGTGTGTGTGTGTGTGTGTGTGTGTGTGTGTGCGCGCGTGTGTGTGTGTATGTGTGATTCACCATGGTCTTGGATCATGTGTTGGATTGGTGATCGACAAATATTTCCCTCCGGAAACAGAACTCAGAGCTCATATATGACCGATGTATGGGTAACGTATACGCACACACACACACACCCAACTCCCCGCCCACGAGTTAGAATAACGACTCGCAGCGCAGTGATACTGAAGTTATTTCAGCCCTGGGCGGGATTAGAACCCGGACAGCCGTAGTAGCGGCCACTGGACTGTGTATGTGTGTGTGTGCGTGTGTGTGTGTTTGTGTGTATACCGTTGAAGATAAAAGAAATACCTGCATTAATGATCATGTGGAGATTTTCATTGTCTAATTATAGACTTTGCTTCTGCATTCAAAACAGCTATCGCTTGTCCGAAGGGCATTAATCAAACTCAGAAAAAGAGGAAGAAGTTTAATGTTTGACGTTAAGAACACTTTGCACATTTTCGAATACAGTGAACAATGTTAGAGTACGACGTCTTATATACAGAGAAAGAGGATCAAGTACCAAAATTTTCTTCGTCATGACAAGGCGAACCAACCCTCAACCAGTCGAAGAACATAAACTGAATCATTTCCTCATCTGTCTAAAACCCCTCCCCATTCACACCTATATTTAACCTCACTTCTGACCCATCAGTCATCACCCCATACACACCTCATCATCTTATTTTTGCCCATTTGTTTTCAGCTGTCTCCTCTCACACATTTTACTAAACTCCATCTTCAATCTATCTTTCGACTCCATCTTTAAGAGCAGTGTCATCCTCAAACATCAACTGGCTCAAATCCCACTTCCTTCCGCTCTTATTTACCAGCTCCAGTTCCCTTGCGTTTACCTCTAGAATCATCCCATCCATATACATGTGTATATATTCATATATATATATATATATATATATATATATATATATATATATATATATATATATATATATATATATATTTACATATAATGTGAAGTTACGATAACTGGAGTAATTTGCATTGGGACTCGAACCATCAGTTGTTTGCCATTGCCGGTAACCAGTCGCACAGCTAATTGTTTTAGCCCCAGTGACAGAGCTAATTAATATATATATATATATATATATATATATATATATATATATATATATATATATATAATACCATATACATATATATGCACATATACATACAAATATATATGTCTATATATACATATATATATATATTATATAGTATATACATATATATGTATGCACATACGTATACATATATATACATATATATACATATATTGTATAATATATATATATATGTATATATGTATAATATATAATATATATTAGATATATATATATATACATATATATATATATATATATATATATATATATATTGACTATATTATGACAAATAAGACTGAAGGTGGAGGAAGCAGACGAGGAGTAATGGGAGAATTTTATGCTTTAAACGTTTCGACCCTCAGGGTCTTGATCACAAAGCTAACAACTCAAACATTACAGGGGATTTAATATATACATATATGTTTTATCAACCACAATGCACTTTAATTCTAAGCCATATATATATATATATATATATATATATATATATATATATATATATATATATATATATATATTGCAGAAACCACAGGGAAAATAAGTCGGAGTACTAAACGTTTGTGTCTATTACGATATCCTGGTTTCTGTAATATTAGTCACGCGTTATTGTGATTATTTTTGCATATATATATATATATATATATATATATATATATATATACATATATATATATATATATATGTGTGTGTGTGTGTGTGTGTGTGTGTGTGTGTGTGTGTGTGTGTGTGTGTGTGTGTGTGTGTGTGTGTGTGTGTGTGTGTGTGTGTGTGTGTGTGTGTGCATGTAAACATCCCATTGCCACGCTCTAACCTGTTAATCGCCATATCCCTCATGGGACGCTTCGGAGAGCTTGTTATTTTATTTGCGTATTCTTTTATTTCTAATAAGCTTGTGGCTTTTGCTAGACATATAAAGAGAAGGCTTATGTCTAGCAAAACCCACAAGCTTAGTAATAATAAAAGAATACGCATATAAAATAACAAGCTCTCCGAAGCGTCCCATGAGATGACCCGTCTATGTATAAAATCCCGTTATGTTGGAGTTGTTAGCTTTGTGATCAAGACCCTGCGTGTCAAAACGTTGAAGCATAAAATTCTCCCATTACTCCTCGTCTGATTCCTTCATATTCAATATATATATATATATAAATATATATATATATATATATATATATATACATATATATATATATGTGTGTGTGTGTGTGTGTGTGTGTATATATATATATTCATATACATATATATGTATATATATATACATATATGTTTTATCAACCACAATGCACTTTATTAATTCTAAGCCATATATATATATATATATATATATATATATATATATATATATATATATATATATATATATAATATATATATATTGCAGAAACCACAGGGAAAATAAAGTCGGAATACTAAACGTTTTCGTCTATTACGATATCCTGGTTTCTGTAATATTAGTCACGCGTTATTGTGATTATTTTTGCATATATATATACATATATATATACATATGTGTGTGTGTGTGTGTGTGTGTGTGTGTGTGTGTGTGTGTGTGTGTGTGTGTGTGTGTGTGTGTGTGTGTGTGTGTGTGTGTGTGTGTGTGTGTGTGCATGTAAACATCCCATTGCCACGCTCTAACCTGTTAATCGCCATATCCCTCCTCCCTCTACCCATCAAAAATCACTTCGTCTATGTCCGTTCCCTGTGCTTAGCATGAAGCATTTAAGAGCGGACATAGCTTCCACCAAATCCGGACGGAAAATCAGTGAAACCAACCCACACGAACAACAAACACCATTGGCAAAACAAGTGCACTCTTGGAAGGAACGCTTTCGCTGCTACCGTCTTCTCATTGGAACGCGAGTGAACTACCATGACCTGACCCCCGTACACCCTACCCTCCCTAGCATCCTCCTTCACCCCCCCACCTAACCCCCTACCCACAAGGTTCCATTCGGCGTTACCCCCACCAACACCAATCCTCCCCGATCAATTTGACCGCGAGGGCAGCAAAGCTTACACATCCCGTGGCTACCCACCTCACAACTACCCTCGCTCTTTATCCCTCTACCCCCGCTCCCCACCCCTAATCCTTCCTCCCTCCTTCCTTCGCCTTCCTGCTCTTTGCGACGTAAGAGGAAGTCGAGCAGAGACAATCAAGTAAAAGATATATTTAAGAAACATCATGGACTGGATTCATAAGGTTCGAACGCCTCCGTAATAGACCAATTGATGCCGACAAATGCTATCAACAGTGTTGGTGGTAAGTGGCAGCTTGCGACTATACACCCGGTGTGATGCCATATCTCAGGCCAGACTTTTTCTGTCTTCATTTCTAAGCCACCCACATTCATTTAGACACTTATGTTGTGTTCGTCTTTACAAAGTCATCAGCGGTGAACTGGAGTGGCAATGGAGGACTGTTACAAATAAACAAAAGTCGACAAGTCAAACGTAAAATTGACTGACAGTAGACTGAACACATATATGTCGAGGTGTCAGCAAGTACGAGTTGCCGGTTAGTCTTTTCTTGTATCTTCCTCCTCTATTGTTTATTTAGCGCCCTTCCTTCTACAGGGGCTTTAATGGTATGGCACATGGAGACAATTGAAATCAACATGTCATACACTAATATGTGAATGTGTATAGTTAATCAGCAACACTACGGTACTGAATTCATGTCGGAATGAACTGATTGCATGGACTGTGTGTGCACGGATGTATGTATATATGTGTGTGTGCATGCGTGCGTGATTGCGTGCGCGTGTATGTGTGTAATTTCTTTATGTTATTAATTAAATAATAATATATAGGATGAACTTTGCTCGTGGATTTCCTTCTCTGCTTCTATTGGACGAACTTCGCTTAATTCGCTTATTTTATGTGGTTATAATTTACTCTTCCATATGTGTGTGTGTGTGTGTGTGTGTGTGTGTGTGTGTGTGTGTATGTGTGTGTGTGTGTGTGTGTGTGTGTGTGTGTGTGTGTGTGTGTGTGTGTGTGTGTGTGTGTGTGCATGTAAATCGATGTGTAGTCCACACGAGTTATCCAAACCATCGCCATGCATCACGCTAGGGTTTTGCTAGCTTAAATATACCGACGCGTGATTATCAGCTTCCGAAGTGCGTTGGCTTTGTCGGACAATTCACTAAAAGGGATACGACGGTTCGGCTAAGTTTTGATCGTATTCTTTGTTAGAGCCTCTCTCCACATACTTAGCACGTCCGTAAGCCGGTCTGTATGTTCACTTTTGTGTTGCAGAGGCAACTGTCTCGCAGTCATAAGCAAATCAATTCTTGTTCGTGCAAGGAGCATGTAAACGGGTTTGTAAACCTTTAGATGAAAACTATTGATTTGAGGAGCTAATGAAGCCGAGTGTGAGGGGGGAAGAGGAAGGGAAGGGAGGGGGAAGTGCTCCCGCCAATGCTCCCTGAGCACGAGACAAAGGACAGAACGAGAAAAGGATTGACCAGTAACAGAGAACACAGAGTAGACGGAAAGGGGCTTTTAGGGAGAGGGGAGGGACGAACTCAGTGAAAGATTCCTCACTTCTTCCCTCCCTCCCTCCCTCCCTCCCTCCCTCCCTCCGTCCCCGACACCCACCCCCAACCCTGCGAGTAGCAGCAGATACGTCAGTTATTCTTATGCCATTAATAATTGATTTGAGTTCCCGGCATGATAGATGGGTGTTTGCACGTTAGTCAAACCCAGTTATGTGCCTTATTGAGAAGTAGGAATGGCGCCGGTGACTGGGGAGATGGATCGAATAATTAGAGTGGGAAAGAGTCGCTATCCGCCACGGAGGAGTTTATATGAACAGGGACGACGTCGACCTAGGCAACGCGCCAGCCCGTCTTCGTTAGCCCCTGTGTGCTGCCGCCACTGATGGTGGTGGTGGCGGCGGTAGTGGTGGTGGTGGTGTGGTAGTGTGGTGATGGCGGTGGCGGTAGCGGGGCGAAGAGTGAGGAGGAGAAGTAGGGGGGAGGGGGAGGAGTGGAGGAGGTGGAGGTAGAGACGGTCGAGCGATGAAACCGAAGGCAGTCACCTCTGTACTTGAGCCGGGAGGGGACGTGTGAAACTGGTTGTCGCAATTGTTCCTGAGCACTTTTGAGTGCTGCACGCGACACACCTTTGCAACATCACCCACGCATATAACAACAAACCTTGCCACCCCCCTCCCCACCCACCCCCAACTTGCATATACATTACACGTCCTAGTGTACAGCGACAAAGCTGCTCTGTGAACTAAGAGCGCAAGGACATTTACAAGTTCTTCTGGAATTTCTCTGTATTTTTCGTTATTAGCATTTCTCTCCGCTTTCGAACCCAAAGGATGATAACTACCGTGTTGCTAATGTGGAAGTGTTTCGAGTGAAACTTGGCTGCTAGATTAGTGGCGACATTCAGTGTGAAGTGTGGAGAGATCGTCTTACTGTGGTAGATGGTGTTGTTAGTGAAGGCGGAGAGTATATTGGATTGGAAATGACCACTCAATACAATTTAGCACCATAACAAACTGATGTCAGCCTTTTAAGCCAAGAAAATCTCTTAAGTGCAAAAAATCGCAACCTTGCCGAAGTGGCCACGTTAAGTGGTGATCAGGTTACAGTGGATAACGTGGAAGTGTGTGTGTGTATGTGTGTGACGAATCGGTGAAGCAATTGCATTACTTAGTGCAGCATAGGAAAAGGCTGTTAAACCATCAGTTAATGTTACATAACCTAGTAACTACACTTAGAGATTGATTAAATCTCGCCCCAGGACGAGCGCCCGGGAAGAGGTAGTATTGGCTGCCGCGTCCGTGTGTGTATGTGTATATACACTTCTCACCTGAAACGGACGACTGAGCTGATCAGAGAGAGAGAGGTTGATGATGTGGATGAGCAAGCGAGTGCATGCGAGGCTCGTAGTGTTAATAACACGCAACTAGTGGAAGTGCTTGATAAAGTGTGCTGAAGTGGTGATATACTGAAATCCGGAGAGAGTAAGAGGGAAAATAAATACACATATTTCCGTTGAAGGAGATTGTAACATTGGTGAGTAAAGAAGAGAGCATAACAGATTGAAGTGTCTATAGTACTTGTGGTGTTTGATTACCAGGAAGTACACAAGAGATTCGTTAAAGTGGTGATAATACTTTTAGCGATGTGGTTTAAATGATGAGGTATCCCACCTCGACTGTGAAAGTGTCATATTCTGGCGAACAGGTCGTCTACTTAATCCACAAATCTGTGTGTGGTTTGCGTCTGTAGGTCTCCCAAGTCTTCCCAGACTAAAGAGCCTAAATATCTGTTCCTTGAGTGAGTGATATAACAGTACTATGACAAAAGGAAAATATATTGAAATAGGTGTTTGCAAATAGGGAGTAGCGTAGTCTACACCTCAGCCCATTACACCAATCAAGAGTCCCTCACGACGTACTGTCATTGTGGATTCCCCAGTACTAAACCCTGCTGGGTATCGAGACAGCCAGCAGGTACTCCAGTGGCAAATACTGTCACGCCTGCCCACGTGGTGGGTGAGCAGGCTCACCTTCCCCCCCACCACGACCACCACCTACCTCCCCCTCCTTCAGGTGACCCAACGTTGCGTTCAAAGATTGTGGGTGGCATAGCCGAGCCCCGCTACATAAGTGACCATTGCTCTAGCGCCCGCTCGGCTCCAGCAGAAGGATACGCCGAACCGTGAGTGGTTAACGGGCCAACAGGAACGCGGTGGGGAGAACTGCCTCCCCCGCCCACCCCAACCACCGCCTCCACTAGCTGAAGGCAGCCGTTGTAGAGGTGTGTGCACCTGCTGAAGGCAGCGTAACTACTGCAGGAGTGTGCAAGGGGGTGTGAGGGTGGGAGAGGCGTGGTGCGTCTGGGGTGGTTCCTGGTTGAGACCCATTGACTCCTGTAGAAGTTTGCAACGATCTTGGCCTCCTCCTGATGGTGTCTTCGGATCCCTTCAGGAGGCCCCGCGCCGTCCCAGCTCTGCAGCGGAGTGGACATGTTTAGTCTACAGCTGGAGAGGTGGGTAGTACATGTTCTTCTCTACTGCAGCCACCAGTGGGACACTTGTGATGTCACGTATTTAACATCACAGGCTGTGAAATCACGTGCATGCCACGACACCAAGAAGAATTTCGTCCCAATATCATATCACATCCGTTTCCGAAGACGTGATGATCATTTCAGTGTTCATCGGGAATACTACAGAGCGTTATTGTCAACAGCTCTATTGTAGTAATAATTCTCACCACATCTTAATTACCGTAAGCCACGCTGTGTACACGCGTGCGCAATTCAAAACCAACACATTTGATTATGTTTGCGCATTTCCCCTCAAGAGGAAAATCGTTAAAGGCACTCGGCCCCTTGTCCTTTTCGCGTCTTGTCTCTAAATCCATCACGGATCATTTGGCCGTCAAGGGTCAGCTTAGAAGGAGCAGGCCAACCCACACATTAGCAAGTGCGTCTGGCGCGCATGCGCATACCTTGTGATCGGCCGATGCTCATTTTGATACAACCTACCCGCATAAATTATTTTGATTTTTTTTTTCATAATCTTTTCTAATCTCAGGAGGTACTCCATGATTGACATAAGAACCTACCACGTATGAAATAAGAGCAATGAAGTTATGAGCACATTTGTGTAGACCGTGTTATTTGCAGCAAAAAAAGTCATGTTTGTTACAGTGTTAGAGCATGGAGTGGTCCAGTCGTTAGTGTGCTTAGTTCATCATAAAGATATCTGCGCTAGTATCATGTTCTACAGATCTATCTTTCCACATACTTCTAGTTGGCACTTGAGTGAAAGATTATTTCTATATAACGGGCGGGTTACCTGAAGGGGAAAAAACCGTCACGTGTCACTAGCTTTCGAATGAACGTCTGCGATTGGGCAACAAGTTATACTGAAACAAAATACGATCAAACCAGGAACTGCAGTATTACCGTGAAGGTATAAGTGTTTCCTTGGGCCTCACCTTTATTTCGATCCCAATGGCATTTGATCTTATATGTATCCCAAAAAGCGTATCGGAACAGATTTGGGCACACTGCGTCACAACACAAAGAAAACGTAACGAGCCGAGTGACAGGAGTGATTCTCCGTGGTTTTGTAGTGGGTACATTCTTGTGGTGTTGTGAAGAGCATGCGAGTGATTTACACCGGATAGGCTACGTGGACACATTACCAAGTGTATAGACGTGTGTAGTGAATGGTTTGTGGCGGTGCGAATTCTTCAAGTGATTATGGGATTTGGATTGTGTGAGCGAATGGGCTGTATGATCTGAAATGTATACATGAGTGACTTCCTCGCTGAAGTTTGGAACTATTAGTAACTGTTAGTGTGTTTAGTATCTGTGTAGAAGGAGAGTTTCATTAGTGATGCAAGCCCTTTGGAAACTGAAGAAGACTTGCTTCCTAAAAAAGTGTAAGACCTCTTCTAGTGATTTAGATTCTTTGTCTGAGGTTTAGTGAACCCAACACGATTTCTGAAGTGAGCATGGTTAGTGACGAAATTCTACTAGTGACGCGAGATCATGCAAGCGTGTGGTGTCCAGTAGATTTGGCAAACTATTAGTAATGACGAAGTAAAGTGTACTTCTTTCAACTTAACTAGCAACCAATGGACAGAACTAAAGATGTGTTGTCTAAACGTTTAAATCCAAACCACCGACATGAACGTTTTGAACTCGACTAAAGACTAGTAAACGTTTTGAACTCGACTAAAGACTAGTAAACGTTTTGAACTCGACTAAAGACTAGTAAACGTTATGAACTCGAGACTAGTGAACGTTCGAACTCGGCTATTGTGTTATAAAGTTTGAAACGAATGATGGACGATCTCACCCAGTGACAAGCGTGATGTCACCGACTTACTAGTGATGGGAGATCGTCTTGTGAATTTGACGCATATCCTGTGATGATGACTCACGAGTAATAGATAGCAGTGTACATCAAAGATGACTTGTATTTTGTGTTTTGTTGAATTTTAGCAAAGGATTCCATTCAACAAATAACTCAAGAATTGACTCGATCGAAAATTAGAATTGAGGATTTAAGCAATGGCCAGTAAGCCCATAGAAGGTCTCATACCGCGGGAAATGACTCAATTAGTGACTAGTGTGACTCAGTGACTCATGACAGGCAAAACCTCCTCCTATTTTGGTGCTAACCCATATGACTCCAGCAGATTCTGGTGTGGTACCTGACAGCGACTCGACTAATAAATTCCACTTGGTGACAAATCCCTCTGGGTCAAACCTCGGATCCAGTGCAGCATAGTGAACGAAGAGACTGTTTAATGAGAGTATCGTTTTCGTTGACCAGACCCCAGAAGATTGTGTGTGTGTGTGTGTGTGTGTGGACCAGAACTGTGAGGGCTGTTATCTAAGATCTTGTTAGTGCGTAGGATTCACAGTTGAATGGAATCGTTTTTCGTCAGCCAGAACAAAGTTTTTAAAGTGTGACGCTTGCTCTCATCCCGTGCTGGAAATGGCAGGAGTGTGAAATTTTGTGTTTGCTACTCCCCGTGTAAGGGGGAAAAAGTCTTTGGTAAATGTACAGTATGTACTCAGTCTTCGACCCGTAATGGCCACCAACAAGTGTGTGTGGGGGGGGGGGATTCCAATCACTTGCGAGCTTTCACTAACATTTTCCTAGTCACAGTGTCTTCCGAACTAGATAAGACTTCCAGAACTTGGTTGAGACGAAGTCTGCATTTTGACGCATTCACGACGATTCCAGTCATGGTGGTGACGTTTCCATAAAATCGATGATAACAACGTTATGGTGAGGATTGATCGTGACGCCACTCCACGTCACATATCTAACGGCCGTTAATTCAACCAGCAACTTCCATCAAGAGTAAATTCACCCAGTAATTTATCCCAACAGTAATTAATTCACCCAGTAATTTATTTCAACAGTAATCAAATTACCCAGGAGCTCGTTCAAGTGGAGTGGTGAACACGTTGTGAAATGTTTATCTAGTGAATATGCACGCCTTGGCAGTAGAAGTTTTTATGAACAGGCCGTGAGACTGATGCGAAATGGATTTGTGGGAAGGGAAACGGAGGAGTTGTTGTTGGATGAAGGACAGGAAATGCGTTGACCTTAGAGATATTTTTCTACGCCACGGGCAGATCGTCCGGTACCCAGAATCAGACTCTAAGTCCGGTTTACTGGATGTGTTACCGGATGCTGCTGACTCGGTGCTGTCGCTGCATGAGTGAAAGCAGTGACTTGACGAACTGACGTGAAACTTGGTTGCAAGTCAGAGGAGCCTTAGATAAAGACACCATGTAGAATGATCGAAGAAAATAATACTGATAATGATAATAATAATAATAATATAACTAATATAGTGTCCAAAAGTAATATTGTGATGTGACTAGAAAGCTGTCAGAATGAAGGCTATGAATTCCTGTTTTGAAGATGAACAGATCGACTATATACACGACGCGAGACAGATAAACATCTTCGCAGGATTTTTTTCTAATAAGATGAAATTGAAAACAAGAAATGCTTTAAACTACTTACGGTGATGTACGTTATTTGTTATTACTTTGTATTATTTTACACTGAACTATAGGATTCAACAGATTAGAATAATTCGTTTAGCCTATCATACTTAATGAAATTCAGTTGAAACTTCATTATGGGTCGTGGTGCTGTTTTCATACATATCAACTAGTTACCGATCTTGATAGTGAACCACTTAATCTAGTGACTAGTGTCACTAACTGCGACTCAACCTCCTGAGCTGAGTCATGACTCACATGAGGAGAGTCGGGAAGTCACAGTCAGTATGCGAAGCTCCGCCTCCTGAAAGTCTCGTAAACGGGCTCTGTATACTCGTTCCCTTTAGGTACCAGGGACGGTGTTTGCAGCCACGGGCAGAGAACCAACTGAGAAGGGCCGCCGTGGTGTCAAGAAATGATTGCAATCGGAGAACAGGTGTGCACTAAAGTTTGCAACTCTGACGTCAATCGTCGCAGTAGGGAATAACTCCAACAGGACGAGAGACATACCCTCCCCCCCCACACACACACCTCTCGTCGCAGGACAATAGATTCTAACCCGTTTTTATTCTCCACTGGTGGTGGTTTCGGCCGGAGCTACGCGTCTCCTGGTGTAGACTCCTCACCTGTGTTTATTGCATCCCAGGGACACACACACAAACATGCACACGCTCGTGTGTGTATGTGTCTGTGTATGCACAGGCTCTGCGTCGAAAGCCCCGTGCACGGTTGGGAGTAGTGACGTGGAACCCATTTTCTGTTTCGGCTCCCACGCTCGGCTGCTCCATCGCGACCCATTGCTTATGGGTCAGGGATCGGGTCACTGCCTGAGCACCAACGCACCCTTAACCCCTACCCACCCACCCCATCTCTCTCTCTCTCTCTCTCTCTCTCTCTCTCTCTCTCTCTCTCTCTCTCTCTCTCTCTCTCTCTCTCTCTCTCTCTCTCTCTCTCTCTCTCTCTCTCTCTCTCTCTCTCTCTCTCTCTCTCTCTCTCCCCCCCTCCCCTTTTCAGGAGAGGGAGTCTTTACCATCTGCTTTTTAGAAAACGGACCTTTATCTCGAGTGAATAGAATTGTCTCATTGGCTTAGAACTAGATTTTACGAAATAATACTCTGCATGAAAGGGTTAGATGAAATCGTTTCTGCCCTGGTGACTTGAGAGTCGTCATAGAACTAGATTAAATCGCCGAGTGTTGGCCAAAACCGTCTTGGGGAGGGGGGGTGAAATGCATTTGAGGGTAAACGCGAGAACTCTACGTTCACTTTTTCCTATGCGACGTTCTTTGCCACCTTTTTTTGTTTCCCCGAGCGGCGATTGTGTCAACAAGGCTGGGCGTTTCACTTGTGCCACCTTTGGCTCGCGTAATTTCCCAGACTTTCTAACATTTGTTTACAAATCCTCGTTTCTGGCAGTGCCTAAGATGGAGGTTCCTTTTACCATTTTGTCTTTTCCCGAAAATAGAGGAATAAGGTGTGATGCTTGATGGGGAGTTGGTTCCTCACACAAATTCAAGATGGGGGTGGGGAAATAGGAGTATTTGTCGTATGGATCTGGGGACGAGGATTTATGATATGAATTGTATGCACATATATCACGCGTACGTCTTGGATGCTTGGTCGGTCTTGTTGCGAGAGGAGTGACTTTACTACTAACGTTTGGAAGGGTAGCAACGCCCACATTTAGATAAGACTCGTAAATGTACAAAAAGTTGACCGTGGATTGCGCCAACGCCACAAGAAGTCTGGGTCGGTTTCAAGTCAAGGACCTGAGAAGGAATACAAACATCGAAGATGGGGTAGTTCGAGAACTGTCCGACGAACTGTTGTCTAATGTAGGCATATGACACACACACACCGTCGGCATATTCGTGTGACGTGACACAGTTTCCTTTGCCTGCCAGCACGTGCGTCGTGACGTCACAGGGTGTGTGTGTGTGTGTGTGCGCGCGCGCGCGGGAGGTGGACGATGACGTGCGTGCGGTATTTTTAATTTAATGGGAGCCGTCTCTAATCCTGTAGTTGCCAGTGATCGCCACCTGATTTGTTGAGGTGCGCGGTCAACAACCCACCTCACGAAACACAAGATCTCTTAAGAAAGCCATCACGAGATGCTCGTTGATGACTCATTTGTGTCGTTTATATTTCTCCTTGCCGTGATAGTATGTACATGTGTGTGTGTGTGTAGCTTTGGTATGTTGTGCGAAATTGATATAGACTGTAAAACCAGTTTTAGTTAATAAGCAGTCATAATTCTTACGATCGTTGTGGAACACATTTAATTGAACTAAATTTTCGCAGTTTCCCCCCCAGAAATTTAGTATTTTACAGAAAATGCCTCAAGTTACTCTTAAACTGCTCATAAAAACGAACGAAATAAAAATAAAGTGGCCTAAATCATGCGCGGAGATCGCGAAAGTATACAGGAATTGAGTGATTAGCCAAGGCATCAATTCTTTAGCTCTTATAAGATAGCAGCTACGGCTTGGTCCCAAAAGTAATGTGATGTGATTGAATAACTCACAGAAACATTGAATTATTTTGCTTTTTTTGTTGGATTATTCAAGATTTACTTATAGCCCCTCTTTGTTGTATTTTGTGAAATGTTCAGCTTTACTGGCTGGTGAACTGATATTTGTCACAGTTCTGTGTCTCTTTTTGTCAAGATACAGCGCTTAGGTAAGTTGGCTAGCTTCGTTTTAGTGTACGATGATCTACTGGGGTGTTAGAGTAGAAGGGTTTTATAAATTTTCATGTCGATGCGATGTCAGTCATTTGTTGTCAAGATGTGACGTCAGGACGTGTTGATGACGTATTGTTGTTGTCATCGACATCTGCTTGGATGAGGCAGGCGACCGTAAGTACGTTTGACTCGTGTGTAGCCTAAGTCATGTTTATTTTGATTGTTCTAAGTTGCTGTCTCGTAGTGCCATTGATAAGACTGAAATCTTGCTACATCTTGTATAAAACCGTTTTGCTTAATAAGCAGAAATTCTGTTACCTGAAACGGAAGTGTTTGGCATCTGTGGTGCCTGAAGATTAGTGTTCGAAAGAGTTTGGGGGATTGCAAGTCTGTGATTTTTCATGGGGTGGGTCATTTGTGTGTTAGGTATGGTGTGGGTATGTTATGTTAAGACTGTTGAACGAATGTATGGAGTATGTTGACTTGTAGTGAAGTTATGCAATTGACAAAGAACACCATTCACTAAGGTTACGCTGCATTGTCAGACCCGAAACGTGACATGTGTGATTGATGTTGCTCTGGATTTTTGCGATATGCTAAGGAGGCAAAACTTGATGCGTTATTTTCTGACTTAAAAAGTATTTTGGAGATCGTCTGAGATATATATTATGTTTTTTTCTTAGTTGTATAACGCTCTCAGCCTTGACGTAAAAGGCAATATATAAATGTCCTGTTATGAACGTCACTAGGTGTTTTGTGCCGTGAATTTGTTTATGAATGATTGACGTAGACCTTGGATGAAAGAGGCGTATTGTTCCCGAATGAATTAGAGGTAACAATGACTTGTAAAATTGTGATCGTCGCCAGGTGATTTTATTCAGCCGAGGGAAACTCCTGAAGTGGCGAAGGGTTTATCATTGCATTCGCTTGATACATGTTTTCTGTGATGTACCTTATTGTGTTTTGACAAACGATACGTTTTTGTTTTGACATGCATTTCAGGAAGCAGCTTTATGGCGTGGAAGTTGTATGACGGTTGAACGTCATGACGTCATGTCGTTTGACGAGTATTATGATTTGAACTTGAGAAGTCACTGATCGTACAAAGACAATTCGTAACCCTTTGAATGAGATCACTTGTCGGCACGTAGGTCAAATACAACAAGTAACAAGCCAAACAAAAAGAAATCACGTTTTATTTATTCGTTCTGCCTGTCTCCAGGTGAATGTTATCCAATTGAGGGAAACGCCCCACTGTGCTAGAGCGAGCGTGGCGGTCCTCGGTATTAAGAAGTTCCCCATCAATGGTCTTGGCTCTGAGCCCAAATCCCCTGACCCGATGCCACCCCTTCTGCAGAATTTGGCTCGGCTAAACGCCAGACAGTTTTATTCAGCTGAAGGCCACACACGGGAGATGATAGGGATGTTGGATGCTTGTTGCCAACCAGAACTGTCTTTAAAAGAGGCGTCTTTAAGAAAAAGGGTTGATTCAACACTTTCACCCTAAAGTTCACACCTTAGCATAACAGAACTGTCAAGTATTAAATAAAAAATACTGATAATCCTGTCGCCATTGTGTCGAGGATGTGAAAATGTAATAGTGCTGTGTGTGTGTGTGTGTGTGTGTGTAAGAGAGTTTGAAATTCCCTTCGACCTAAGCTTAAAAGAATGTGCCATGATATATATTAGATGTTGTTGTGTTCTCGAGCTATAGGCTGTCTTCTAGAAAGCCCATATCACAATAGAGATGTGACGTGGTTGTCAATAGGTATGATGGCATTGTCATGAGCAGTCTCGTCGTGCATCTTGATATTTGAGCTGGATTAATGTTCGACAGGACTTTCACTTTTGGAGAGAATTGATTCTCCCTTGTTTCTTCTTCAAAATCCTTTCCGAGGGTTTTGCCGAAAAAACGCCGAGGTCAGCACAAGTCCAAAAACGTGGCTGAGGTCCGTCGAGAAGGCGCAGGGAATATAACTCTTATGGGATATGAACATCTGCACCATTCTCAGAAATGATTACGGTGATGTTGAGTTGTAGAGTGAGGGACTTCAAGTAAGGTACCTATGGCCGAAACCGTTACACGATTTGATTCAGTGTCGAATTAACACCCCCCCCCACACCCACACCCACCCACTCGGGAGGTTAGAACAGCATTATATAAGCTAAGGAATAAAACGAGGGTTTCCCTCGGCAGAGTACAAACATTTAGTGACTGCCAGCGTAACAAAAAGACGTGTAAATAATGTTAAACGTATTTATACGTAGATTTTAGTTGTGACAGACGTGTTCATAAAAGGTTTAAAGTCACCCCTTAACAGGAGCTAATTGATCTTACCCGTGCCATAACAGATCGATTAATTTCTTCTCGGTAGGCTACCAAAGGGGTTTGCCATCAGTAATGACGACGTACGCTGAGATAAAGCTCAAATAGTGTTGGCATAGGACGATTTTATCCAGTTCAGAGAAGCTGGGTGTTAGAGGGTTAGGAAGAAGTAAAAGCTTCGGGAAGTTTCATTCTCAAGAGTCTGAAGGGGGCAGACGGAAATAGTTCAGATATCTAGAGATTTGGAATAGATCGCTATCAAATGCATGACATGGAAAGAAAATGGGGACGGTTTTCTCACTCGAGTCGTTTTTTGATGGCTTACGATGGGCAATCTCGTAGAGATCACACATGTTATAGCCAGCGAGGGAAATATACAAATTGATAAACAAACAGATAAATGAATAAATAGATAAATACGTCAGTCTGGTGCACCGGTCCCTGTGGATGGTGGCATGAGATCGAACTTAGTTCGTTATGACGTCAATGCTTATCAGGCTTGCGGCCGTCCCCACTCACGTAGTCAAACTTACAATAGTGTGGTGTGATTATGAGTTGCTGTTCGCATGCTGGGGCACATTTTAAACCTTCACGCATAATTATCATTTTTGCTCATTGTTGACTGTTGACGCTAATACTAGGAACGTAGAGACTGGCAGGGTCTTTGGTTGATATAGAAAACATGGGAAAAATCGTACTTGACGATGATGGGAGTAATGGCAGTATAATATAAATTAAAATTACGTGACGAGAATAGCATGATGTCATTTCTTCCAGATGGTGCCTTGGTCACTGCATTTAGACTACATTATAAATATACTCGTATGAGACAATATTCTGATTAGAATAATTAAGCCCAAATTTGTTAGGAAACTAGAATATCGGATATTCCGAAATATATATTCAGAACGAAAGTGTCTATCAAAAAGTATAAAAAAAAATGGTTCTGGAATTCGGGATTTTCCAGATTATGGGAACTTTGCGTTCCGAAAATCGGAGATTTCCAAAATTGAAGACACGGCAGAGAAAACTATCCGTCCTACATAAATAACATTCGTCCCCAGTGCGAATTATTGCGGTGAACATTCCTCAGCCACGCTTCTTCGGCCGAGTTCTTTGTGGTCAGACCATTGGGAGTAAGTACTTCAGAAGAGAGGTGTTGGTTTCAGTAAGTTGCATCGAGTTATATGATGATAAAGCAAGAAAGCAGAAGACCTTTCATTCCATAGCAAGGTTGGATGAAACTAAAAACATTTACGTGTTCCTCCACCTTGCCACAGTAACGCGCGCACGCACGCACGCACACACACACACACACACACACACACACACACACACACACATTACGAATTAGATCCTGGTAAGGGTATGTTGATTGATCCAAATAAGAAGTTGCATTTCATGAACTTTAAAGAGTATGGTGGGCATAGAATTATATAACCAATTTAGTTTATTAGCATTTTGACTTCCCATTCCATTGCTAAGAAAGGAGCGTCACGGAAATTAATAAAGCTGCCAGAAAACAAGAATAAATGCCACCAGTATTGAAGTTGTTCACTAAGATTAATACAATAGCCTGGCGGCAGCTAGACAGCGAGGTAAAGTGACATCCGCATCGGGTGGATTTCAAAACCAGAGTGAACAAACGGCGGGAAACCTAGGGTGAGAGGCCGGCGGGGGTGGGGTGGGAGGGTGGGTAGGGGTGTCTAGAGCGATGTCCCGCGTCTGCGTGGGAGTGGACCGGCTGGAGGAAGAGGTGGTGTGTGTGCATGTGCGTGTATGCGTGCTTGCGGCCTCTCAGGTCTGCTCAAGGTACTCTATGGGTCTTGGGGTTTCTCCAGTGTGGAAATTTATGCAGTGCACGTGTCTGTGCGCAGAAGAATGCGCGAGCGTGTTTACCTGATTGAGCATTACTGTACTGCAAGGCTCGTTTTGCACTGCAGTTGTCCTTCATCACTCTATTTGTGCATCAGACTTGAACATCCTTTGTGTTTGTTTTATTCATTTATGACTTTATCTATTCAGTTTATCTATTCAGTTTATTTATTTGTTTATTTATGGGTTTATTAATTTGTATGTTTTTGTATGTTATATTCGAATTCTTACTAGATGACGTTTTCTTTGCGATTTTCTGATCCATGCGCTCTTGTACATTGTAGTATCACCTTTCTCCCAGTTTTTGTGTACAGGCTCAAGGCTCCCAATCCTCATGTGTAATGTACTGTAGGCCTTTAGACTTGATAACTTTATCGTGAAGGTGATGAAGATAGTTTTCCAACCACCCATATATCAGTGGCAAAAATGTTTTGTTTACTTGAAAGTCTTCCTTTAGGAAAAAGCATATTGCGTCGATTTCTTTTTCACCAGTTTCTCTACCAGTTAACATTGGAAGTCTAAGTAGATATGTAATCTTGCGGTTAAGTAATTTTACTGTATATTATTACGAGAGAGAGGGAGAGAGAGAGAGGCATTACACATGTGATATGTATTTAAAAAGGGGAACTGGGAAAACGACAATAGAACGAAGACGACGATGATGGCGGTTGGTACTGTGGAAGCAGAAGAGGTACAAGGAGTAGGTGTCTGGCCACAGGAGACGTCAGCCACTCGTCTAACCGTCAGGCTACTGAGACAGATACCTGCAGTACACTTGAAATTCGTCGTAGTCTTGGAGATCGCCCAGGAACTGCGGGATAAAGGGACGAATGTTTGTTTGAAAGCTTCTATTGAGGTGTCAGTCACTGAGAGTCCGAAGACAGTGGTCACCTTGAATCCAAAGTGCACAAACAGAATCTTTTAGATGCCGTTGACAAAGAACAATAAATTGATAAAGTAGATCAGAGGCCCATAACAAAATGCGGAAAGGAAAATAAATTCATAAAGAAGATTTCGTCGTGAAAACAGTAGGAAGGACAGAGTGGAGCGATTGTAAAATACAAAATAAGTACAGTCTGATGGAGTAATCCATCAGTAGTAGGTGTGTGTGTGTGTGTGTGTGTGTGTCTGTCTGTCTGTCTGTGTGTCTGTCTGTCCAAAGCCAACGATAGCAACTGGACATGGAAAGTAAGAACGGAACTGTCGTATAACGGGTGTAAACCGTCTTGTAAGGTAGCATTATGTAAGCGCGCGCGCGCACACACACGTATTCATGATTTATGATTCGTTAAGTTACTTGATGACGCATGTCGTTTGTTTCAACGTGCATCCAAAGGACTCTCATTCGTCCGCTTCTGTGTAACTATTAATCCTTTTTGAACTGGCTGACACCTTTTCTTGTATTATAGCTGTCGCCAGGCGATTCCATTCGTTTCCATGGCAACACCTCTGGAACAAAAGAGTTGTAGTCACTCTCTTCTGGCATCTGTGTAGCAAAGAGGCCAACTAAACTCGATTATCCCCGTCTTTCTTTCCTTGGCGAAAGAAAAGTGGTTTAGGAGTTATTATTTTGTTCCACAAAGGACAAAGTAATAGTGGCATGTCCTCACAAAGCGCGAAAACAATTTTATGTGTGCAGAAAGTAGCAAGGAATGAATCAGCCGCTTCATTCACCAAATTTCCTCCACCACTGTACCTCGTCCCCCTCTCCAGCACCCTCCCCCCCCGTTCCCCCTTTGCCTTCCTAATATCAAACCTTGGCCACGCATCAATTCGGCCAAAAGTGTTCAAAATGTCTTTCCACACGTTCTGCGTTAATATTATATTCTTTAATTACCGTGAAACCACGTCAACATGGAATAGAAATCGTCAAGCATTCACTAAACTACCACAAACTTTCTGTTTGTGGCCTCACATGTGAAACTGTGCCTTCCCCCGAAGACTCCGTGGGCTCAGGTCGAGAACCAGTAAATTAGAAGGGTATTTGTTACCCTCCTGCCGGTCAGCGAGCGAGTCGAGCATCTCGCTGACCACAAAACGGACAGAACGCAGGCTGCCAATCCAACGACACGCGTGATGACGTCATCGGTTACAATAATGACGAAAGTGGACGTGTTCAAGGTGATGTCAACAAACAGAATCAGTGAAATACCTCGAAAAAGTGTGTGTGTGCGCGCGTGTGTGTGTGTGTGTGTGAGAGAGAGAGAGAGAGAGAGAGAAAGGAATGGAAAGCCTAAACGGGGCTAGCCTAGCCCTAGAAGCAACTGATGTTTGATTTGTAAAACATGTTAGCTCCTCTTTATTTCTCTCTCTCGTTTTCTATATTTGTGTGTGCGTCTCAGATAGATAACAAAATGAGAACAACATTAATAATATTTTGCACTGTCTCCGTCCTCTCAAATATTCCAAAAGAAAGGTGAAATATTATTTCTCCCGACATTACATATTTCGTTGTGGATGTGTGTAGCATATACATTCATATATATATATATATTTATATATATATATATATATATATATATATATATATATATATATATATATATATATATATCCACAACACAGCCAAGGTGAGGCGGTGGGGGGGAGGGGCGGGAACCCGTTCAGAGGTTCGCCCCCCTCTCCCCCCAACTACCTCTCCCCTTCCCCCCTCTCCCCCCCACCCCTCCGGCTCCCCGCTCTTCCCTTCGTGAAACTGGGGCGTCTTTGTCCTATGCGAGGAACCGACCTCCGGACCACGTGATTTGGTCTGTCTCGTCTGGGGTGGCGCTTGGATTGGCTTCGTTAGACCGGAGGGTGGTAGGGGGGGAGGAGGAGGGGGAGTGAGTGAGTTCTGTACATACACGCCTCGTGTGTGTGAATAAGAGGGGATTTATCTATCGGTGATCACCTCTTAAGTGATTACTTGTTTGTGATGTACAGGACTCGTGCAGACTTCGTATCATTCCCTCCCTTGAGAGTCTCGTCGTTCAGAATGACCACTTTGGTACTCTCAAAAGTTCCAGGTGCCTTGCATATCTGTACAACCCGAGTCGCTGTGTGTGTGTGTATGTGTGTGTGTGTGTGTGCTTGTGCGTGCGTGTATGTGTAACAGTACACAGGATTGTTTGCAAGACAGCTGCATAAGCGAGGTATTAAATATACACCCTCCCAGAAATTATTCTTCGTCCCCCGACACGATAAAGATCTGTTCTAATATGGGCCTTGGGTTCAAGATCCATAAATGTGTCTTAAGTGGGTGTGATGTTCTTCGCTACAGCGGCTAGGACAACCACAGGAAATGTTTGGCGGGGTAGCTCGCAACCTGCAAAAGAAAATTTAAAAATAAAGAAAAAGAAAATGTGCAGTTGGTACCCTTGATTCTCATACGCCGTCTCACTCCCTCCGCTCGTGTGAACTTATTCTACCGTTTTCAGTAGCGTCGATTTGTATTCAAATAGTAACACTTTTTACCCCCAAGACGCTTGTTGGTAAATCCCCAAACTTTATAATATAATAAATTACATAATACATGTAATAATCATCTTGGCATATTTGATTAATCGGTAAATGTAATATCTCAACTTCTTGTGTTCCCATGCCATTGAGTGATAGTGATACTATGACAGCCGTTAAGACATACGACAACAGCGACAGAAGACATGCTTATTGTATTGGCGTTATGCTGTCAAGGGCAGCATAAAAGGAAGTATGCTTTAAGGCGGGATTATCCCATACTCAAACATCCATTGCATAAGCAGTCTTTCTCAACATGCATTCGTGTTGGGTCAGGTTATTGGTAAAATGAAAACAGCTCGATCACTTGCATATGTTATCATTGCTTACTACAACAGCCCGTATCTCTACAGAATATATATATATATATATATATATATATATATATATATATATATATATATATATATATATATATATATATATATATATATTATATATATATATCTGTAATGTCCACATCAGTTGCTTCCCAGAGAACGTATGATACAGCGTAAGACAGTTTAAAATTTAAAGGAACGCAACATCGCCATAGATAACGACGTACCGTGACCCTCGTGAATTCAGAATACTTCGCGTTTTGTTTCATAATCCATCATGCTCAAAGGGCCCAGAGCAATATTTTCAGGAGAGAGGATAGTAATACCATTTGTGCATTATAACCGTTCATAGTTCCTGACACATTTGCTAAAGATTTGTTTACGTCTAGTTATCGAAAGTTCATTCCTACGATTGCCCTCAGACATGAGGGGTAGAGTCAAATAAAACAAAATGCCGTACTGATGATAAATGGCCATCGAGTGTCAAGTAGATCTTCTTAGGAGGGGTAGGTAAGAATTAGGGAGTAATAGAGGGAATGGAATTAGTTTACCAATAGAGTGGCTAACGAATGGAATAGAATTAGTAACAGTATTTAGAGCTGAAACAATTGGTTGGTTTCAGAGGATATTAACAAGGAGATTAACTTCATGGACAGTTATGAAAGGTAGTAATGGACATGGAACCTTTCTAGGGTAGGCCTTATGGTATATTGCAGTCTACTCCGTTCTTATGTTCTTCTGTTTGATGTGTGGCTGTTTATCCCTTCCCTGGCAAACCTATTGTCTCAAAAGTTGCAGTGTAATCCTATTAGTCGTGGTGGCAATATAGTGTCAAGGATATTGTGTTTTTCAGGTCTGGAATCAAGAATTTGTCGAAGGCCTTGGAAGGTTAAAATTCATCCATCTGTTACAAAGGATTTGGCAAATAAACAACGAGGGACCCAGTCGGCACAGATTACAACATATCGCTTACATGTCCATCCAACTTCTTAAATCTTCAAACTATAATACAAGATCTTAAACATTTAGTTGATTTGAATGATAAATTTCTGTTCCGCTTAAATTAGTATCATATGTAAATCTAGATGCAGTGGTGGGGCAGGTTCAAAAGATTGATCAAGGTCCAGGGTTTAGTCGTTTATCTGAAACCACACCGAGTGTAATTTATTCCCAACCGATTCGCACAAGGTTGATGTGATTAGGATCTTCTTTTGTAGGTGAAGCCACGATGGATGAAATGTTGAAGAATGTGCAGAGGTAGTAATTGTGATAAATATATGTGATTTTTCTTACAATATCCTGCCCAGTATTCCCAGTATGGACATTCGTCTGTAGTGGCTGACCTCTGATTCCTGTCTGGTTTCAGGATGAATATTAATACCGTCGTCTTGAATTGTTTAGGGAAGTACGTACGTACAAAGGCCTGACTCCACCTTATAAGGGGGGTAGCCGACTCAAAGCAGACACCCACACCAGAAGAGCCGCTTACACAACCCCTCATATCCCGGCCACGCCCAGTTTAGGCTGAATAAACAGCAGAATCTCATAGAAAATATCATGATGCCCGTCTGAAGGTGACCTAATATTCACAATGATTATATTTATTTTTTCTCGATACCTGTCTGCTTATATGTGTGTTTTCGTAACTCTCTTAAGGAAACTTGAATTTTGTGGAGATGACTTGCTCATCATCAGTATTATTTCCGTCAGATTCGAAATTATTGGATTTCCACAATGTTCATAAAGTAGATGTTTGTGTAAAGTATCTTAGTTTCCGTTTTTTCTTCGAAAAGTTTAGTTGTTATTAAAAAGGATACATCTCGAATTCCCAAGCCCGTTTATTGCACCCTCTAAGCATCCAGTGTTATTTTTGTCTGTTGATATATGCTTATACTGACATTACAGCCTTGCTTTTCTCCCCTCTCTCTCTCTCTCTCTCTCTCTCTCTCTCTCTAGAGTAGTCATTTTCAAAAGAACGAAATAAAATTTTAAAGGACCGGATTTTTTTTCCAATAACGTAGGTCGAGTGTGTCGTGCCCTGGAACAGCTGACCTACCAGAGGAATTCTTTTCTTCAGCTGATAATTATGGTGTAATTACTCATGGTCTCGCCTCGAGGCTGACAGGAACTTTCAGAAACATTTCTTCTGTCACTCTCCTGACAGTGACACCATGGCCATCTTCTTAGGAAACTGAATCCGGAATTTCTGCATCGAGGAACTCATCCATGACTTTTTCAAACGGAAACAGTGGGAGGCGTGTTCGTACTCACACACACACACACGCACACACGCTCACACACAATGTACATATACATACATGCTGGTCATGTATTTGTTCTACTATAGGGATACGTCATGTTTCCAAGCACAAGTATAATTTTTTTAATTCCTATAGCAGTCGTGACTTCAAAATAGTCTTCATGATTATCCACGATATTATCAATATCATTTTGTGTGATGGTGTCTATGAACGTATTTCTGTACGCTCACAAAACTCGAAAGAGCCTGCAGTACATACAAGGAATGAAAGTAACGAGAATATGAGAACGTAGTAAAAAAAAAAAGTGTCAACGAACCTTAATTCAAATATCGATAGAAATTGTACAATGCTGACCAGAGGCGACTAACATACAACGTCGCCCGAGCGTGAAAGACTAGCTTAGAGTGGACTTGACGTCGAGAGGTGGCGGCGGTAGGGAGGGGGAGGTGGTTGCAACGTGTGGAAAATGGAAATACGGGATAAGTTAGAAATAGATGCAACAAGTTGGGAACATGGAGGGGAACTGATAGAAGTGATGATGTAAAAATTGAAAGGGGAGCAAATGGGGGGACAATAGAGAGAATCTCAATTGGACAAGGGAGAGGATAATTGAGGAATGGAGAGGGAGTGATGAGAAAGAGGGATCTCCCAGCTCCCTTCCCCCCCTTCTCCTCCCTAAGAGGGGAAAGACACGGGAGGGAATCCCCTGACGCTGGATTTCAGGAGGTCGTGGTGGGAAATCGGGTGATTATTTGATGTCTTCAGTGGTGTGAGGGCAGGCTTGATGCAATTAACCGGGCCGGTTTGTATAAGGGGGGCGAGGGTAAGGGTGCTTATATTTAGTCACAGTAGCGAGGAAAGGGGACAGCCTCGATTGTCCGAAAGGGGTGAGCAAGTCTGGGGTGAAGTGTGCATGGCGAACGATTTGGGGTGAGTAGGGGTGCGAGTGAGTGGGTATTTACTCGTAGGCCTGGGGGAGGAGGGGGTGGGGTGGCTAAGAGTTTGCGCGTTGAGTTCAATCTATATGTCTGTGACGAGACAGATCGAAGGTGTATAAGGGTTGTGTGTTTGGTGGAGTGAGGGATAGTGGAGCGCGTACAGGATGGATGAAGGGAGGAAGCGACGGTTTGAATAGTGAACAAGGAGAGGGGATAATTGGGAGGGATGTACATGTGTTACGTAATGGCGCGACGCGTAATCGGAAGGAAAGGAGTGGGGCTGTGCTTTGGCGTGGATGGGGGTTGGGATAAGGTTTGTTGTGGTGCATGGACGGGAGAAGTGCTGAGAATACGTGTTTTCTTGGAACAAGTAAAAAAAAAGGTATATTAAGCCTTGAAGGGAAGAAAATAAATCATTGGGGAACGCGGGTTAAAGAAGAAAATCAGTGATGAATGAATGAAAGGTGGAGAGGGGGAAAGAAAACGGGGAGGAAGAAGGAAAGAAAACGATGAAATAAATGTAGAGGAGAAATGCGATTGAGAAAGGGCGGAAAAGAGGAAGAAATGCATGGAACAAGAAAGCTGTACAACGGAAATAAGAAAAAAAGAGGTGATTGTCTCAGTAGATAAGGGAAAATGAGGAAGGGAACGGAGGAGGAGGAGGAGGGAATATACTAAACGGACGTGTGACGGATGTGAGAGCGAGTGGAGTAGGGATGGTGAAACTTCGCGGGGAGGGGGAGTGGAGGGAGGGGGTGCAACTGCTTTGCGGACATCTGGTAGTAGCTGCTGCCGGGGGGGAGGTAAGGTGGGGGGGCGGTCAGCTGTTTTTATTGTTTGTTGCATGCACCCCACCCACCCACCCACACACACACACACACGCACACACACACACACACACACACACACACACACACACACACACACACACACACACACACACACACACGAAGCTATCAGGAGATTGAGCTTATGAATACAATATCGGCACTGCAGTGCAGTTAAGCATAATCACATACACACAAATGCACACACACACAAATGCACACACACACACACACGCGTGTATGCGTGCGTATATGTGCGTGTGCAGATATGATTCATGTGTATTTTAAATGTTGTTTGTCCCAGTGTATATGTACGATTATTTTAAAATTTCTGTAGACTTTATGAGCAATTTTTATTTTGAATTGTGGCCTTTTATCTGAATGCATTCCACAAAGACCTCTAAGCTGTTATTCCTGTTGTTGCCGTCGGGGTGCCTTCTCTGTGAAGGAGCCAGGGGGAAGAGCAGAAGTTGGCCGAATTGGGTTTATTAAACCCTTTCTCCTCCTCC
>NC_134792.1:54950622-54960622 GCF_046742065.1 Oratosquilla oratoria | reverse complement strand
CAATGGTCTGGAACCTATACAAAGACAGATGCGGAAGAATTAATATGATCGAAAGTGACCATCAATCAAAAGGCCTCTTTAGTATGTGGTCTGAAGAAAACTGGAAAACCTTCGATTAACGTATTTGGAAAAAAAGAATGAAAAAGGAAATCGGATCACCTTGCAAGCTGCACGAAGGAATGAGTGCACGTCACTGCAGCGAGAGGAAGCGAGGAGAGTTTGAGAAATACGGCGAAAAATGAACATAAACAGGTAAACGAGGAATCAGCATTCCCAGAAAGTCAGTTGTTTAAAAGATAATGCTAAATCTCTCGAAATGTCCAGCAAGACACTAATCTGTTTATATGTTTCTTACAATTATTTCGAATGCTGTGCATTGCCTTTCTTTGACTCCCGTTACGTTTTCAAGCGAGTGTCCTCTGGCTCACGGAAGGTCTTGGGAGATGAAGGGATGGCCGAGTCGTTCGGCAGAAGGCGAGAGGAATTTCAGCGACAATGACGACGGAAGCTTTAGACTCGAGACGAAATATTTTGGAAACGGCAAGATACTGGCCGGCGGAAGGTTAGGAAACGAGATGTACGTAGACCTTTTGTAATTTTTTTCCCTCGGTTGAATGAAATTGCCTGGTGCAACATGTGCTCACACGCGCGCGCACACACACAGACACACACACACACACACACACACACACACACACACACACAACGAAAGATGAAAGGTTAGTGTAAGCATGGGTTGAACTTATTTTTATAATATTGAAATGATGAACATACTCGCACGTGAGTGGAGTGAGGTCGTGCGTGTGATGATGCGTGCGTACGTGCGTGCATGCGTGTGGATAGCATCAAGGTTTGCTCTCACTCATGCGCGACCATTAAGCAGTTTTCACAACGACAGTGACGTACACTCTATTGGCTTGTACACCCTTGTTTGGGAATAATCTTCAGCGTCAATGTGTACATACATCTCGTGTACATGTGCTTGATTTCGCGTGTGCGTGCACATGCGTGCGTGACGTGGATTTGTGTGTGAATGTGTATGAATACTGTAGATGTACATATATGTATTAGCGTGTGCGGGAGCGAGACTGCTGCTACCCGGCGTTACGGTACGATATGTTGGCCGCGGAGGGGCGTCGAGGGGAGGGGAGGGGTAAAGGAAGAGTTGGAGGTTGGTGGGGGGTTGGATGTTCGATGGGAAGCCGGAGAGGGTATAGGGGAAGGAGGAGGAAGATTGGTTAGGAACTACAAGGGTGAGTGGGAGTTGGATGAAGTGTGTTATAGGGAAGTTAGGGAGAGGGTAGGGGTAGGGGGGATGGCTATCCTCTCCTGTCTTGGCCCCTCCCATAGGGCACCGTGTTGCCCGCACGCAGGGTGTACAAGCTCTCTAAAATCTCGCTCCCACAAGCCAGTCCTCCCGAGTCTACCAACTGCCGTTTGTCCTGTGCGGCTCTGTGACCCTTCCTCGTTCCATTCTTCTCCCTCCCTACCTCCCTCCCTCCCTCCCACTCTACTCCAGCCACGGATATATTCTCCATCATTGTTGGTGGAGGCGTGCACATTGAAGTGTATATTCTGATGAAGAAAAGAGGTTCTTGTTCATCTTTAGAATCCCAGAAGGTGCACGTGCCTTCAGTCTTCAGATGTTTAAAACCCTGAGGCAACGTTGACGTAATCTATGATTTATTTTTGGCGAAAGAATGATGATTTTCGTTCAGCATTGGGAATGTCGCACAAGAGTACGAGTTAGATCTGTCGATTAACCCGTTTCTCAACATTGACGTACGGCTATGCTCTTGACTCACTCCAATCTTTTTTTTTTTGTTCAACTCACGGGTCTTCAGAGAAGGGCCTGCATTTATATACATATCAAAGGATCTTTTATTTATTTTATTTGTTTTTATTTATTTATTTATTTATTATACACAGTCACCCGACACCTACCACACACCAGTCAAACCCATTCATTACCCTTCCCATGTAGCTTGCGTGGGTCTTCTCTGGTCCCCGCCACACCGTTTAGGTCCAATGCAATGCAGCGAGACACAGCGCCTCCCCAGCAAACCCCAATAACAGAAGCTGGTTTGCCTTGTCGTTACCTTGCACATAAATATTTCATTCCTTTTATCACTTGGGTTGTTGGACAAGTTTCCTTCAACTGAATCAGATTGTCGACGTTATGTGTGTGTGTGTGTATGTGTGTGTGCGCATCAAGAATCATATGAACAATGGTAATGCTGATGAAAAAAGGTGGAAATGGGAAAACAATCGACCAGCAGTCAGGAGGACCTTCTCTATATGGACCTGGGCTCTTATCAAGGTCTCCATAGACCTTGGCGCTCACACGGGCGCCCTCTTCGTGGCAGACAGCAGCTCCGCTACACGCTCGATGGGAATAAACTTAAATTGGCGAGCAAAGGTCACGGGTGACGTGGGTGTGTGGTTTCTTTGTAGTTCTAATTTTAGATATTTTTCAGAAAACCCTACATCTGCATCCAAGTAATTTACTCGGAGACAGTCTGTAAAGTCTGTTTATTACTTAAAAGACAAAATAAACAAAAAATAATTATATTGGTGGGGTTTATTCTTGTCGACTGCTAGTCATTGGGAGAACGTGGGATTGTTGTAAAGTGATTGTTTTTTATACAGTAAGGTAACATTGATCTACGACACCATCATTGTTAGTGGTATGTCATCTGGCAACATAGGCCCTATATGTTTTGGTATACATAACATAAGTACCAGAATTATTAAGTGGAGAATCTGTATTACGATAGAATAGGGTGGCCGTTGCATTACAGTGATAATATGGCAAAAGAAAACGGATATTGTTAGGTGGGTGAAAGAAGGCAACTGGTAACCTAGCCAACGCTGAGCAAGGAGGTCTGTTCTGTCATGTCGGGTGGCAGCAACGGTGGGTGAAGGCGAGAGACCGTCATGTCAGGCTATGGGGCATCGGCGGGCAACAGACTTGTCACTCCCTAGAGGTTGTCTTGTCAAGTGAGTCATGTGGAGCAAGGGAAACCGCTTTTTCAGGGAATGCAAGAGACCCCCTTGGCCGTGTCTGGTAGTGGCAGTAGGGCAAAATGAGTATTCTTCAGGTGCAGGGTTGAAGATACTTCGGGTTATGAAACAGGAGAGGCGGTCTCGGCGGGTAATAAAGGTGGCCGTTGTTGGGTTGTGAAACAAGGTGGGAACTTTGTAACAGGTTCTGTGGTTCTTGGAAAAACGTCGCGCCTTCTTCGAGATCCGACAAAGGCACGTAACTGAGGCTAAGGATTGAATTAGTGATAGTAATAGTAATGATAGGTACATAAATATTTACATACACATATGGCCGAGTCAAAGCACTTACCAAGACCCGTCCCACATCCATCCAAAACCTTCAACGTCCCTCCCATATTAGCATCTCAAAATTATATGGTAACAATAATAATAATAGTAATAATAAAGATAATAATAATAATAATGATGATACGTGAAACAAAGAGATTATTGATCCATATTTTCATTTGATCATGGACGCCATTCCTTAACTGACTGGATTCATCTAGAATTCCGCAAGTGTTGTTTTCTAAATTGTACACCTGTATGTATAGTCTTTACACGGCAATAGGGATTATGGGATTGTACCAGCGTTTACTCGAACGCAGAACGACTCAGAGCCTGCAAACCAGACCTAGTGACTTCTTTTTCAGTGGTCTACATTGTGACGTCACTTCTGACCTCACATCCGCCCTTGAAGTTGTGTTTACTATGACGTCATCATCATTTGCCAAAGTTGCCAGATCGGAATTTTTTGCCCGGATGTTGAAAAAAGCCTCAATTTACCCTCGAAGTGAAATAAGATCGCCTGTAGTCAATCTAAACCACATATATAAAGTATTTCTATTTTATACATCATAGCGTTCGAGTGGTGACAGACAAGTCTTACTGAATGCCGATTACCAGCTAATTTGAACAAACCGTCACAACCTAAATACGAATATCTTACAAGCTTCTTCCACCACGGAAATACTGACCCAAGATAAATAGAATTATCTGTCGTTAGCCTCAACAAAGACTATGAAGTGTGTCATCGCATTTAAGGAATAATTCCCGTCCCCGGAGAGAGAGAGAGAGAGAGAGAGAGAGAGAGAGAGAGAGAGAGAGAGAAGTCCTTAGCTAAATGAAATTTCATGACGATAGCCTGAAAAAATAGTAACGATTACAGGCACGGGCTGGTGGATATATGCTTCAAATGCCATGGAGAGATTCACTTAGCTGAATGAAATCATATGGCGATGTCCTACGAGATGTACGTAATTCATACACATAAAAAGAAAGAAAAAGACCTTAAGGGACGAGTAACCTTTAAAGGAAAATAAAAAAGGGTTGTGTGTGTGTGTGTATATATATATATGTATGTATATATATATATATATATATATATATATATATATATAAAATATATATATATATGTATATAAATGAGGGAGGTGAGTAGAGAAACATGGGTTTTGATCCGAGTTTATTCCTGACCGATTTCGCCCCAGGCTTCTTCATGGTGTGAAACCGGTCTTGAATAAACTCGGACTACCATGACCAGCGTCCTCTTTATCCACCCTCCTTAACTTGTCATAATGTCTTAACATATATATATATATATATATATATATATATATATATATATATATATTATATATATATATATATATATATACAGACACATCTGTAAGTAACCACTAGGAAAGTAAACTAACGAAGCAGAGCGCTTTCGTATAATTACATCTTCAGTACTGATACAAAGAAGGAATTATAAGCGCTCTGCTTCGTTAGTTTACTTTTCCTAGTGGTTACTAACGCATTTGTGAACACACGTTCCTGGTGTTTTTATTGCATACATACACACACAAAACACACACACTTAAAACACACACACACACACACATACATACACACACACATATATATATATATATATATATATATATATATATATAAATATATATATATATATATATATTATATATAAAATATGTCTTTCTTTTTCTTTTTTCATTGTCAGAGGTCATGCAAAGGGGTCCCCAAGTTCCAAAGAAAAGACACGAACACAGAGTGAAGGACGTTTCCTCAAAAGTACAAAGAAGAGGGAGAACGAGAAGGAAGAAGAAAAAGAAGAAAAGGATCTCATGTGGGGAGGGGGGAGGAGCGAGAACCCACCAGCAGGGTGGGAGAGAGTGGGAGAGAAGGGAGGGAGGGAGTGACTCATTGGAAAAAATAAGAATGATAAGAAATAATGGCATCAGGCTGTCGAGACATAGATTTAAGGAAGAAGTAGGTAAAAGCAATTTTACTAGCCGAGGCCACTGAATGTAATACAAGTCGAAGTCTTATAATTCACTTGGATGCACACCTAAGCAATATATATATATATATATATATATATATATATATATATATATATATATATATATTATCTCTCTTGATGGCGCAATCGGTTGTCACTAGCACTCGTCACGTGCTAGTCCAGGTTCGAGTCTTGGCTGTACCACATTTCAATATATGCATGTTGGCCTAGTCGAGTCTCGATGTTGATGGCTTAGAATTAAAGTGTATTGTGCTTGATATATATATATATATATATATATATATATATATATATATATATGTGTGTGTGTGTGTGTGTGTATGCATGCATGTGCTTGTATTATCGTAAACGGTATATTTTCATCCAAACCCCTTTTCTTCGCTGTCTACCCTAACCTTGCTAAGATATTTTAATCGACCGACGTTAGGCAGAATAGAATATGGAGTGTACGTCACCTTAACAAAGAACAAGGTCCATCCAAGCCGGGGTGGAACTCTGCTGACAAATTATTTTATTCTTTTCCGTGGCACACAGTCCCACTCAGCACCGACGAGTGAGCAACATAGCCGGAGGGAAAGTGGGCAACGCACCCACTGAGGAAGGCCATCAAAGGCCACCCAACACGGATCGAGCTATGGTCTCGAACCTCGGCTGAGCAAGGCGTGTTGCGACGGGAGTTAGCCTCACACTGATAAGCCACTAAAAAGAGAGGAAGAGAGAGGGAAAATAAATAAAAGAGGGAGAAAAGGGATGCCAACAAACAAACGGGCGTGAAAAGTGGGGACCCCGCACGAATGGTGTCACGGACCTCTTTTTCGGGTCACGGCTGCTCATGCGCATTACAGTACGACTCCTCCTCCTCCTCCTCCTCCTCCTCCTTCTCCTCTTCCTCCTCCTCCTCCTCCTCCTTCTCCTCTTCCTCCTCCTCCTCCTCCTCTTCTTGATTCTCCTCCTCATTCTGATCCTCCTCCTCGTTCTTCTCCCTCTCGTCCTCGTCCTCCTCCTCTTCCTCCTCCTCTTCCTCCTCCTTGTCCTCTTCATTCTCCTCGTCTTCTTCACCATCCTCTTTGACCTATCTTCATTATCTTCGTCCTCCTCCTCCTCCTCCTACTACTACAACTACTACTGTTCGTCATCGCATGATCCTCTTCTTTCTCAACTTCATTATCATTACCATCATCATCATCACCCTCTCCCTCTTCTCCCTGCTCCTCCTCCTCCTCCTAGTCCTCTTCTCCTTCCTCCTCTTCCCCCTCTCCTCCTCTTCCTTATCTTCATTCTCTTCCTCGTCTACATCATCGTCCTCGCTCCCTTCCTCCTCTTCCATCTCGTCCTCCCTCCCTCCTCCTCGTTCTTCCTACTCCCTCCATATTTCTCTTTTTCTGTTTCCCTCCTCATTCTCTTCCTCGTCCTCCACCTTCTCCGCCCAAGTCTTACTCCAGCTCCACCTCTACCTCCACCTCCACCTCCACGCTCGCGTCCTGCATTACAGTTACCTCTCTGCATACCTTCCGTGTTCATACACCTCCTCCTCGTCCTCCTCCTCCTCCTCCTCCTCCTCCTCGTCCTCCTCCTTCTCCTCTTCCCCCGCTCATATTCCATGCAGCCGCCTTTCTAGTTCTTTGCCTTTGATTCTTGTATGCCTCTTTTTCGTGTCCTTACGCGCGCGCGCACACACACACACACACACACACACACACACACACACACACACACACACACACACACACACACACACACACACACACACACACACACACACACACACACACACACACACACAAAACTCCTCGCCATCTCTCTCTTTCTCTTTCTCTCTTTCTCTCTCTCTTGTTCCACTTTGAGATGCCTGCCTGATGGCATCACGGGTGTGCAGTGGATCCCGTACAGCCCCAGAGGCGTCCTTCCCTCCCTCAGTAACTCCTCCCTCACTCCCTCACTCCCTCACTCCTATTCGCCACGATACCACCCCGGACTCGCCTCTCCCAGCACATCGGCACCCATAATTACCTCCTCTTCTTCCTCCTCCTCCGCTTCCTTCTCATACTCCTCTTCCTCCTTCTCCATCTTCCCTTCTTCCTTTTCTTCATCCTCCGCTTCCTTCTCGTACTCCTCTTCCTCCTCCTCCATTTCCCTTCCTCCTTTTCGTCATTCTCCTTTTGTACCTTCCCTTCTTCATTCTCACCTTCTCACTTCTCATCTTCTTGCATATCGTCCCCAATATATTCATCATCCTCCTCTCCCTCTTTCTCTTCCTCCTCCTTCTCTCCTCCTCCTAGTCTTATTACTATTACTACTACTCCCTCTCTTTCTTTTCCTCCTCTTCCTTTCCCCCCCCCTCCTCGTTCCTCACCCTCATCTTTTCTCTGCTAATCCTCCATCTGTTTCGCCTCCTTTTCCTCGTGTTTCCATCTTCCTCACCACGCCATACCTTATACCTCGTTTCCTCCTCCTCCTCCTCCTCCTCCTCCTCCTGTGCCCTTCCATCTTCCGCGAGACCATTCTCTTATACTTTAGCCCCCCCACCCCTTCCCACCACCATTCACTCACCCCCTCCCCCTTCGTTCCCGAACTCTTGTTAATATCACATCACTTTTTAGTCCCCGAGTTGCATTGGAGAGACCGTACGACGGTTTTATAAGAACAGAAATTCGAGTTTAATGTTTTCGATCTTACAAATGTGTGTCTGCCACTGCCCCCCACCCTTCTCTCTCTCTCTCTCTCTCTCTCTCTCTCTCTCTCTCTCTCTCTCTCTGTAATAAAGTATGTGAAATACCACTGTTCGTTTAGACGGACTCTTCGAAGGACTCAACGAAGACGATGACGTCTTCAGACTGACGCTGGAAACGAACACAACCTAAGCGGTGACGACATCTTCGACAACGGCGACAACGACGACGACAAGGACGACGAGTCGGCCTATGACGTCACTCTCTTACAACCGGTCGACGACAACGCCCCCGTCTTGGGGTACATACGCAATCGCTTTCGTCAGTCGCTTGCTGGCCACTGACGGTAATCAAAACTAGGTGAACAAGTGCAGTCGGTAGGAAAGTAATTAACATGCAACACAAAGAATGGAAGCGGATTTTTTTTTCAAACTTTGAGCGTGCGCGCGCGTGTGTGTTTGTGTGTGCGTGTGCTCGGTAGCTAGTTGGTGATTTTGTTTGACCGCGTCACACTTTGAAATACGGGTGTGTGTGTGTGTGAGATTCACCATGGTCTTGGATCACGTGCTGGACTCGTGATCGACAGCTATTTCCCTCCCGGAAGAGAGCTCAGAGCTCATATATGACCGATCTATGGGTAATGCTGTGACCTTACACACACACACACACACACACACACACACACACACACACACACACACACACACACACACACACACACACACACACACATACATTCACACAATTTCATCCCTGGGTGGGATTCAAACCCGGACCGCCGTAGTGGCGACCGGGAACTCTATCACTGTGTGTGTGTGTGTGTGTTTGTATAACGGTATGTAAAACTCTTTGCAAGTAGTTGATGAATACGAAAAAGATAAGTTTACAATGGTTTGACTGTTTTGGTTTTCATCTTTAGTAGTTTGCGTGGTACACTGAAATTTCATGCAATTTGGGAATCACCGAATTAATATAAAGATTAGTCTTCCTAGTTACAGATCCAACAATTTGGTAAACTTGGAGATTAAGTATGAAAACTATTTTAACTGTTGATTTTGTCTGCAGTTAATTTTGGTTGTGATGATATGTGACCCAGGTACCGTGTTTATGTGCGTGTGTGTGTGTGTGCGTGCGTGTGTGCGTGCGCGCGTGTGGGTGTAATTACCTAGTCTAATTGCTCAGAATAGTCTTGCAGAAACGAGTCGAAATCTTTACATCCTGTCTCTTTATCACTCTTGGTTCAAAACCTTAACCGTATTTGCCCTCAACTCTCTAATGGACTTAGACTGCATTTTAATCCCTTTTTGTTGATTTGCTTTTGTTTGTGAATCGAGATGGATGTATGTGTTTATGGAATGTATGTTCCCAGCATCGATATTTAAACAAATTGTCTGGTACCTTTAATATATATATATATATGTGTGTGTGTGTGTTTGTATGAATACACATATATATTGTGAACTGTTTTTACTTTTTTTTTTGCAATTCCCTTTCTTCTGTAGTCTTCTTGTCTCTTTCTAAAATAATTAATATTGTGGACTGGGTGCAGTTTGTCTATTGTTCTGTTTAAGAAACTAAAGTTCTTGACATCCTTTCTATACCGATGTTATTGCATAGTCACTCGTCAGTGAACTATTTTCTTAAACGAAGAAGGCCTAGATATAAACCACGTCAGTTAAATGAGATAGTATATTCTAGAAGAACACTAGACAGGTAATAAAGGAGGTATCGGAGTAACTAGAGATTTTAAGAAATTATACGATAATTGTGCGATTCACCATGGTCTTTGGATCACATGTTAGACTCGTGATCGACAGTCATTAACCTGTCGAAAGAGTGCTCAGGGCTCGTATGTGACACACACACCCAACTCCCCGCCCACGAGAGTTGGAGTAACAACCCCCAGCGCAGCGAACTGAAATTCTTTCATCCCGGGGGGGGGGGGGCGAGATTCGAACCCGGACCTTCGTAGTGTCAGCCG
>NC_134792.1:54833122-54945622 GCF_046742065.1 Oratosquilla oratoria | reverse complement strand
TAATTGAACGAGTAGTTTCTTCATTATTTGATTTATATATCTATTAGTAGTAGTAGTAGTAGTAGTAGTAATAGTAATAACAGTAGTTTTCACGTGTTAAGCATGTCTTAGTTGAAGAAGAGTTAGAAGATAGGAAGTTTATATAAATCATGAAAGTTAGAAGAAGTTTTAACTCAATTCTCCCCAAATGGGAGTCTTCATAATACGGCTACCGGGCGAGTTTATTAATTATTTATGGTTCCCGTCCTGCAGTAGGTCTTTCCGTCAGGTGAATTTGATTCTCGACTGAGCAAAGCGACTCACTCACCGACGCAACCAGTTGCATGAAACCGATCGTGAGGACTAAGTGTGCGTACGCGTGTGTGTGTATGTGTGTGTTTGTGTACATGTATGTGTGTGTGCGGGGGATATGTTTGCGTCTGTGTGTGTGTGCGTGTGTGTGTGTGTGTGTGTGTGCGTGCGTGCGTGTGCGCGCTGGCGATTGTTTTCATGCAACTGGGTACGTCGTTGTGCGAGCTGCCTTTTTTTATCTTTTATTTAATTTTCTAATGAAAAAATGGACGACTGAACCAAATGATAGTCTTCCTTTTTCCATATGTACATAAACTGACCAATTCAATTACTCGAATTAAAACATTACATATTTTCTATGTACCGTAGAGATGTTGATTTAGAAATTACCTTTTCTTCTTTTCATTCCTATAATTATTCTATCAATGGGAAATCGTATTATCACATTGCCAAATTTTTGGAAGAATACCAAGAGGCTTCTGGGTCCTTACTGTGATTTTTCGTTTTATAAATGATCCTTTAGTTGGTTTTAATTTTGTAGAATGGATCAAGAGAATGATAAATGGGTTTCTGTGTGACGCAGTGGTTTTATGTAAAGAGGAAAGCTGTGAACTAAAGTAGAGAACAATAGACTTTATTTTATTTTATTTATCTATTTGTTAATTTATTTTCATATTATTGTTATCGTTTAGTTGTTATCATTTATTTTGTTTATTTATCCATGTATTTATTTATTTTCATTTTTATATTATTATTTATTCTTATTTATTCAGTTAATTTTTTATTTTTATATTATTAGTATTAGTATTATTGGGGTTGCAGGAATTGATCCCTGTCCAAAGGTGGTCAGGATTTTAAGGTCTGGAAGTATGCAGGAACATCCATCTTTTCCCCTAGAATGTCCACCGGGGGGGTGACGGGGGGCTGGGGGGGTAAGAGACACAGACCGAAGAAGAGATGAGAAGTTTGAAGAAAGTGAAGTGAAGGGAAGGGAAGGGAAGTTCTTACACAGAGAGAGAGAGAGAGAGAGAAGTTTCTCTGGGTTGTGTCTTCTGACTTCCGTAGAGCATGTCGCTTTCCCTCCCTCTCCGTCGAGCCAGTGTTTTCTCTTTCTCTTATCTGTCTCTTTTTCTCTTCTCTGTCTCTTTTTCTCGCCGCTCTTTCTCTTTCTCTCTCTATCTATCTATCTATATATTTCTCCCCCTCTCTTCTCTCTCTCTCTCTCTCTCTCTCTCTCTCTCTCTATCTCTCTCTTATCTCTTCTTTCTCTCCGCTCTTTCTCTTTCTGTTTCCGCTCTTTCTCTCTCTCTCTCTCTATCTATCTATATCTCTATCTCTCTCCCGACTCCTATTTTTTTTCTTTTTCACCATTTATTTATTTTTATTCTGATTTCCTTCTCATATCCTCTCCCCTCTCTTTCTCGTCCTTCTTCTCTTCCATTTTTTCTCCCTCTCCTTCCTTCCCTTCCATTTATATGTCCACATCTCCACATATTTATTCCCTGTCACTATCGTTCCACTTTTTTTTCCTCTTCTCTTCTTCACCTCATCCAAGACTTCCCCTTTGCCATACGCGTTCCTTTCACTCCCTGAAACGCATCGTCATCAACTGTGACCAACACTCGTGGACCTCTCTGGATGCCACCGATTCCCGGCTTCGGCTCTCTCTCCTGTTAGACCTGATGCACTCATCCTCTCGCCACGTCATCGATACACAAAGAAGAATCCAAAGGTGACAGTTATTGCATTCGAGCAAAAAATATATAGAAATTAGGGTTCTACACAAGATAATCTTTCGTCAGGTAGAGAAATATATATTCTGCTCGCGTATATTAATTCCAGACAGTTAGTTATTGCATATTACTAAATTTGTACAAAATGTTAGGGTGTTATATTCTTACCCCCTCCCCCTGTTATATAATCACCCCCCCGCTGCCGTGTAACTTTCTAACCCCCACGGGGTAAATTCACCCCCCTAGAAGAGGATTCCTGTTTTAAGTTTAATTATTTCACGTCACCATCACACCACTACCACGAACACCACAGTTACCACTAATTTTTCTCTGTATCCAGAATGACACCACCCAATCTCGTGGCATCATCATGTAAAATAGATAAAATAGGTAGTGTTATCCAAACATTTTCTCATGATATTGTACACGTTATTACCCTCTACCGTTACGTACCACCCCACCCCCGCCCCCCACCAAGACTAAAGAAAATCAGTTTTATTTAAGATAATGCACTTGATATCTTAATTGTGTTTGTGTGTGTATTTACCAAATTGTATTTTACGGGAAGGGAGCTATGCTCGTGGTGTCCCGCCTTTGTATCTCGCAGTGTCTAGTTTGCTCTTAAATTCGTGAATGGTTTTTGCACACACTACTGTTTCGTCCAGATTCTAATGTGTGTGTGCGTGTGTGTGTGTGTGTGTGTGTTCCTTGTTTGTTCACGTACCCTTATGATCTATGTTGCGTACCAGTTTGAACAACACTGAGAGAGAACATAATGGAATCCCATAAAGATTTACTTAGAAAAAAAAGACGGAAGTCACAAATCTTTGGTCCACTGAAAGAAAAATGAAATTGTGCAATGAATATGAGTCAGTAAAAGTAAATTTTTACCCAAGACGAGTGAAAACAAGAGACAGAATCGTGGGTGACACTGAACAGAAAGACGAATTTGTGTTGACAATATTTGTAAGTTCGACATTAAGTGTGATGGAAGAGTGAAATCCGTCACAAACGTTTTCTATAACGAGAACATTATCAATTTAATCTCGTGAAAGAAAACGAGGTGTCATAAGTGAAACACACACACACACACACACACACACACACACACGACTTGACAGCGGAGTGGTAGAGTTCGCGGCCGTCACTACGGCGGTCCGGGTTCGAATCCCGCCCAGGGCTGAAATAATTTCAGTATGGCTGTGCTGCGAATCGTTACTCCAACTCTCGTGGGCGAGGAGTATTGTGTGTGTGAGTGTGCGTGTAAGGTCACAGCATTACCCATAGATCGGTCATATATGAGCTCTGAGCTCTCTTCCGGGAGTGTAATAGCTGTCGATCACGAGTCCAAGAACGTGATCCAAAGACCATGGTGAATACACACACACACACACACACACACACACACACACACACACACACACACACACACACATGAATTCAATAAGCAAATTAGACACTGCGAGATACAAAGGTGGGACACACGAGTGTAGCTCCCCTTCCCGTAAAATGTAACTAGGTAAACACACACACACACACACACACACACACACACACACACACACACACACACACACACACACACACACACACACACACACACACACACACACACACACACACACACACACACACACACACACACACACACACACACACACACACACACACACACACACACACAACGTTTGTACCCAGGGTTCTGCACCTCCAGCCGAGGCATAATCATTCAACTTCCATCTCATTCACTCCCACCATCCCCTTCCTGTGTCACCACCTGACAGAACACATGACAGCGTGACAGCTCCATCCACGTGACGTGGCAGCATCTTCAGCATTCCTGATGTGTCACCCACGACCTCCCCTCCCCCCCCCTCTCTCTCTCTCTCTCTCTCTCTCTCTCTCTCTCTCTCTCTCTCTCTCTCTCTCTCTCTCTCTCTCTCTCTCTATCTTTCTCTCTCTCTCTCTCTCTCTCTCTCTCTCTCTCTCTCTCTCTCTCTCTCTCTCTCTCTCTCTCTCTCTCTTCTCCTCCGCCACCTTACATCTTGATCCTCTTTGCTGTCTCTTTCTTAGCATTTCCTCCACTTCTTCTGCTCTCTCCCCTCTCTCTCTCTCTCTCTCTCTCTCTCTCTCTCTCTCTCTCTCTCTCTCTCTCTCTCTCTCTCTCTCTCTCTCTCTCTCTCTCTCTCTCTCTCTCTCTAAGCGTGCACACACACACACAAACATAAACAGTAATCCATAAAAGTATGAAAAACGAGAACCAAGTTTCACCATTGGAGATCCCGAGACGATCCCCATGACTATGTATTCCAATTGGGTAAACATTTAGGTAAATACGCACATACAGACGCGTACACACAAAAGTATGTTGTGTGTATGTATGTGTGTGTATAGAGAGAGAAATTAGATTACGCCTTTTTTATTTTATTCTATTTTTAGATCAACACTCACGAGTATTATGAGAACAACATGTCTCTGAAGATTTACAATTCGGTAGCCAGACGGATAAAGTATATATAAAGTCATGATGTACGTGTTGGTGCGACCCAAAGGAGAATAAGACAAAGTCAACCTGAAAGTGACCTCAATTGACCTTAAGTGACCTGACTGGCTCGGGACGAACGACACGATCTGAAAGTACCGTATTGTCGTGTGTGTGTGTGTGTGTGTGTGTGTGTGTGTGTGTGTGTGTATGTATGTATGTATGTATGTATGTATGTATGTATGTATGTGGGGGGAGTGAGGAGAAAGGGACGACCGCACTAGCCCGCCGCGGATGTGCGCGCGCGCGATTTGGTTGTGTTATGCAATAGGTACAGAATCTTCACTTCCCGCATTCTTTGTGCCTTCTGTTCACCGTTGCTCAGCTCAAAGTTGTTTGGTTTTCTGACTCTCAAATACTGTTCGAGCTGAGCTTTTCACTCTTTAGAGTCCATCACAGCGTTGTGATAATTTTTTTTTTTTTTTGACCTTTGACCATTGACGTCCCAAACCACCCGCTATGGTCAGAACTTAAGGTTCTTTACTCTCGTGGAGTGTTTGGTGTCTTCCGACTACTTTCTCTATTCCCCACATTCTATTTCCATTTTTAATTATACATTGAGCCTGTGTCTCAATATAATGCACACACACACACACACACACACACACACACACACACACACACACACACACACACACACACACATATATATATATATCATATATATATATACATATATATATATATATATATATACATGTGTGTATGTGTGTGTGTGCATATTTACCTAGTTGTATTTTACGGGAAGAGAGCTATGCTCGTGGTGACCCATCTTTGTATCTTTCAGCATCAAGTTTGTTCTTAAATTCTTGTATATTTTTTGCACACACTGTTTCCTCATCCAATTTATTCCACATATCCACCACTGTGTGTGTGCGTGTGCGTGTGTGTGTGTGTGTGTGTGTGTGTGTGTGTGTGTGTGTTGTATCTATTCTTCTTGCCAATCAGCCTGACGCCGCCCGCCCCTGTACCGTACCCCACCACAGAGCTGGCGGTTGCTCGCTCGACGCGCTCTCCGGCACACACGGAGACCAGCGGTTGGTTCAATGCCCTGTCGCCGTGTATTGCGATTATGGGAAGCTTTCTCCTAGCTACGCGTGCGTGTGAGTGCGCGCGCGCGCGCTCATGCGTTGTTGTTTCGTGAAGTGGAACTCCACGGGGGGAAGGGGAGTGAGGGGGAGGGAATGAGGAGATAGGTCGGAGACAAAGTGGACTTGGTGATAAAAAAATCAACTACCTCAGAAAGTCTCTCTCTCTCTCTCTCTCTCTCTCTCTCTCTCTCTCTCTCTCTCTCTCTCTCTCTCTCTCTCTCTCTCTCTCTCTCTCTCTCTCTCTCTCTCTCTCTCTCTCTCTCTCTCTCTCTCTCTCTCTCTCTCTCTCTCTCTCTCTCTCTCTCTCTCTCAAGATGAAATAGCCCAGGACATCAACGTGAATGAATTTTAAGACGTTTAATAAGTGGGGTTGTAGAGACGGGACCTCATGAGTAGAGCTACAACCCAGTATGTATAACCACATAATTTGATTTTACTTTATGAAGGGAATAAATTTACTTTGCCTCGTGCTCTCGCTCTGTGTGAGTGAGATGAGAGAGAAGAGGAATTGGGGCATCCTATACTTTGCCCTCACCAACACATTGGCTGACCTTACTTCGCACACACGCACGCACGCACGCACGTCATCGTGTGACCTGATCTCCCGAGGCGACCCGTGATGGCTTGAAGCGTTCCCGCCCTCGCTAGATGAGGTTGTGCTTCCTGTTACTGTGTTTGGTGGGGATGGGAGGTTGTGGGTGCTGGCTCTGCTGAGGCTGCGTTTGGTTGTCGGAAGTCTCGTCTCAGTGTGTGCTGACATTAGGCATAACAAAGTAGGCTTAAGATTTTTCTTCCTTTCTTTCTGGATAACTCCAGGCAAGTGTCGTTGAGAACATAGCGGTGTTGATCAGATTTGTAATGTAAGTATCTCCAAGTGTGGTGACATTGGGCATAACAAAGTAGACTTTAATATTTTCTTTTACAAAGTAGACCTAAGATTTTCTTTCCTTACATCTTCCTGGGTAACTCCAGACAAATTTCGTTGAGGCGTCGTTACTTGCGGCGAAGGTCGAGGGGATGACGGTTCGAACCCGGCCACCGGCGAAGTTGATCCAAGGACATGGTTAATTAAATTCCACGCTACGAAAGTCCTCTGTGAGGGGCAGCATCGTCCTAGCCCTCCGATAGAGGGAGAGAGAGGGGGGGGGGCTGAGTTTGTGACGTTAAACCACATCATCATTAATTTATTTTATTCAGCTGAGGGAGACGCTTCCAGGGATGGTTTTCCATGAACCGTTGTGGTTTGTTTTCGGTTCTCGAGTTAAGTTCGCAGTTCAGGATCGCCTGACATCGACTGGACACCGGAGAGCCACAGAAGTATCAAATGGGCCACTTGTATATCTGTAAAAGAAACGGCCACAATTCGTATATCTGAAAACGTCAGTAGTAAATTACGTATAAATATTTTTCTTCTGATAACGGTTTTGGGGTCCATTGAGGCAAATTACAAGTGAGAAGAAGGCCAGAAGTCCCCCCCCCCCACAAAAAAAAAAAAGTATCTTGACAGACTCTATGGACGTGAGTTGTGCCCGAAAGAATTCTTGGTCAAACTGTTGTTGTACAAGATGGCAAGATTTGCCGCCAATATCCGTCATAATTAGTTATGATCTGATCAGTCGATCGACCGATTATCTCTCTCTCCCCCTCTCTCTCTCCCCCCCTCCCCCCGGTGAACAGCATCCAGCACTAATTGTCACAAAAGTTGACTAGGAGTTGACGCTAAGTTCTCAGAGTTGACAAGCTTCTTTTACTGATACAAGACCTCACGCATTCTTTCCTTCCCCCCTCCTCCCCCTTCCTCCCCTCCTCCTCCCCTCCTCCTCCCCCCTTCCCCCCAAAAGGTCGTCTCTCTCTGTGGTAGTTGCCTTGTTCCACAAGTTTTAGGCTTATCTTGGACCGAACCATGAGGAGTGAGCGCCTGGCGTGATCGTTTTAAAACTGGCGTGGTTTGTTAGTTATTTTACATAAGAACACAAGAATGAAGGAGGCTGCAAGAGACCATAAGGCCTACACTAGGTAGTTCCATGTCCATGACCACCTATCATCCCCATCCATAAAGTCGTCAAACCGTTTCTTAAAACAACCGATTGTTTCAGGGCTTACTATGTCTGTTCCATTCGTTGACTACCCTATTAGTCAACCAATTTTTGCATATTATCTTGGTTGATATATAACATTTACTGAATAATAAACAGATCGTTTTCTTTGAATCGTGAATTTTAGGAGTGAAAAGAGTAAAACCACAAAGAACGTAAGAAACTATAAGGCCTACACTAAGTAGTTCCAAACGCTTGGATATCTCCCCTCAGACAGTCTGCAGACGATTTTTTTTTAGGTACAACACAAAATCTCCTTCCGTTGAATTCAGGCGTGTTCTGTTCTGTTCTTTTCTTTTGTCGTTTTTTGTTCTGCTTTCTCCAGGCGATGCAGATGTACCGGAATGTAGTGTTTGTCTTTCTTTGTACTTTAATTGTATTATATTTCATTGTATTCTTATTTCATTTCATTCATTTTGTTTTATTTGTCTTATTCATAATTGGTTTTATTTAATTTTCGTTTATTTATTTATTTATTCATTTATTTATTTATTTATGTATTTTGCCTTATTGCTTCTGACCCAGAGCAGTGGGCTGATACACGTATGACCCGGTCATCCACGAGGAGCTAAGATGGGAAGGGGGGGTAAAGGGTGGTGGATGGGAGTTGTATGGGTGAGTAGGTACGTCGCTTTGACGTGGCTACCTCCCTTATAAGGTGGAAAAAGATCTTGGTATATATATAGAATTACGCGTCAGTTTGGCTTTCATCTCAACAATTAAGAGATCTTGATCTCGGTCCTTAGCGCCAGCAGCAGAAGCGTGGTAAAGGTCATAGAGAAGGCACAGGGACGAAATTAGATCTTGCACATGATTATGCAATTGATAATGTAATGGAAACCCTATAGGATGACTCTCTTCCCCTCCCCCCTCTTTCTCTCTCTCTCCCTCTCTGTCACACTGGTGCGCAGTGAAATTGAGTTTGCCTGCCAACTAAGTGGTCGTGAGTTCAGTCCCCACTCGGGTGAAAAAGCATCACAACACAGCAAACCAGCACCCCGTTCTGTTGGGCAAGGGGCACTGTATGTGTGTGTGTGTGTGTGTGTGTGAGAGAGAGAGAGAGAGAGAGAGAGAGGGGGAGAGAGGTCACAGCGTTACCTATAGATCAGGCCATATACGAACTGAACTCTCATTCGGTTGAGTAAAAACTTTCGACCACGAGTCCAACACGTGATCCAAGACCAAGGGTGAATCACGTGACTCTAAAGCTAAATATGATAGGTGAATGAAAATAGAAGGGACCCCACGAGTGCAGCTCATCTGTATAGTACAATATGGTAAGAGAAAGAGGGTGGGGAGTGGAAGGAGAGAGAGAGAGAGAGAGAGAGAGAGTGAGTGAGTGAGTGAGTGAGTCGCCCACGCCTTCATTACTTGGGAACCCCTTCCTTAGCCAGCTATCTCCCCCCCCCCGTTTACCCCCCCTCACCCCCCCCCAATCTCCCCTCCCGACCCTTCCCTCCCCATATCTGGCTTTACAGCCTGACTCGCCCATCTGTCTTCTCTTCTACCTTCCCTTCTTCTTCCTCTTCCATATGCTTTCTTTCCCATTCCATCGTCTCTCTTCCCTTCCCTTCACTTCCCTTCAGTTCGCTTCCTTTCTATTTCTTTCCCAATGCTTTATTTTCACTTCTCTTGTCTCGTGTCCCCCCCATTCGCCCCCCCCCCCCCTTTCCTCCCATCCTCTCCTCTTCCCTCTCCTCTTCCTTCTCTTCCTCTTCTTTATTCCTCAGCTACAAACTCCATTCCTTATTCTGGGTTGACTTCTTTCATTCTTATTTTATATATATTTTAACATATTTTCTTCTCATACTAACTACTGTCTGTCTTCCCAGCGTTTTCGTTTTGTTTTGTTCTTTCTAGGTTCCCGTTCTTCCTAATTCCTTCTATCATTTCCCATTTTCATCATATTTCAGTAGCTTCACGTTTTCTTTGATTTCCGTCCTGTTCCTCCCATTCTCTCCGGCTTTCTTCCTGATTACCCCATCCTTCCCCTCTTCAAGCCACCAACCCCCAGTTCTATTTTTGTTCCCCATAAACCTTTGCCCTTCCCCTCTTTCCCCATAGATTCCCTCATTCCTTGGTCGCTTTCCCCTCGCCCCCCCTTCCCCTCTCCTCCCCTCGCCCCCCTTCCCCTCTCCTCCCCTCGCCCCCCTTCCCCTCTCCTCCCTTAACCCCTTCCTCCCCTTAACCCCCTCACCTTTCTTCGTTTTCTGTCTCCCCCCATAGTATACATTCCTTTACCTGAGACATGTACCTACCACGCTCGCATGTGCGCATGCGCGCACACACACACACACACACACACACACACACACACACACACACACAGATAAAGAGAGAGGGGGAAAGAGTGCACACACACACACATACACACACACACACACACAGAGATAAAGAGAGAGGGGGAAAGAGTGCACGCGCGCGCACACGCACACACACACACACACACACACACACACACACACACACACACAGATAAAGAGAGAGGGGGAAAGAGTGCACGCGCGCGTTCTCGGCCGATAATTTAGCGATCCGAGTTCGAGTCTGCCCAGGGCTAAACATATTTCAGCAACACTGCATTGCGAGCCGGCACTCCAACTCTGGTGAGCAAGGAATTGTGTGTGTGTCTGTGCACGGTCACAGCATTACTCATAGATCGGTCCATATATGAACACTGAGTTCTGATCCAGGAGGGTAGTAGCTGTCGATCACGAGTCCAACACGTGGTCCAAAAATGTGGTGGTGGTGGTGAATCACACACACACGCACACACACACACACACACACACACACACACACACACACACACACACACACACACACACACACACACACACACACACACACACACACACAGAGGAATTTTGGTGCTGCCCTGACTGAGGGCATCAAGAAAAATAGGAAATATTTCCAAATATCAAGCACTGATAGGGTTAAGTGACCCATGTTGCTAAACATGAACCTTCGAAAGGACGGAGATTTTACCCAAGTCCCTATGTCGGCGACCTAAATGATATTCTAGACATAAGCATTTAGGCCTAGACATAGGGATTTAGTTAAAAACTCCGCCATTTTGAAGATTTACGTCTAGTCTTAGGGGTTATGGTCTTTTATAAAGTCGGCCTCTGGAGTCTTTTCTCATGGAAGTCATCTGGAGAAGGTCGCCGATCTGGAGGGAATTATTTCACCGAAGGACATCGCCCTACGGCTGGAAGGAACTCCCTCCCTTATTCGAAAGGTCCGGAAGGCCCTGGAAAAGGTAGAGCACCGAGGACCTGTTGCCAAGTCGAGGGTAGAGGGCTCTTTACCCGCTCGAAGGACCAGATGCTGTTTTGGCTGCTGGTTCCTCTTTTGAAAGAAAGACATGATGAGCCTTCGAAACCAAAGAGCCTGACCCACGACTTGCTCATGCTGAAGAATAGACGTCTCCCTTTTTTTTTTTTTTTTTTTTTTTTTCTCTCTGGAGGACCGTATTCCTGGCATCCACAGGAGAAGTTGCTTCCTGGTGGGAAAATGTGGTAATTGCGTTTATATATCTCAGTGAAAACATGATGATGTTATTTATAGATGATAACCTCATTGCACACTTCAGAACAATGGTTGCCTGAAGCTCATTTGAAGAAATCCTTAAACTTGAAGATATGAAGTGGACTCTGAAGGCTTACACCCCTTCCCGAAAATGAAAACACAAAACAGTGAAGATGTCACCAATTGGGGACATACGCCAGTGGACTCTTTACTTCACTCACACGCCGACGCCAGTACCCGCTGTCTCCCCGAGCAAGCATCCATGCAGGCACCCTTCCCATCCCAAACAACTTTGCGACAGGTTCGATCCACTTGCACCAATTATGAATTCTGTGGACGGCCACTTCGTCTCCTCCTCTATCGAGGGTTGTCTTTTGTGGAGACAACGCTGAATAGGATCAACATCAGGGAAATGTACAAAGAGATAAATCTCACCCTGTGGCCAACCATGGAGATAAACCATATATTAAAGATGAGATAAATCATAAATGAAAGATGTTAGAAAAATTAGTAACCCAAAATAGCATTTAACTGGATGATCTTCCGGCAGAATTAATACACGCTTAGAATGTGTCTGCACTCAAAAGTAAATATAATTGGAGAAGACAAGTTACATATACACACAAGCATACATGTACACATATCAAACACACAAGCATATATACACACATATTAAACACACACATATAAGCATATATGCACACATAAGCATACATACACATATCAAACACACATACATAAGAATACACACACACACACACACACACGGGCAGAGGCTCGCCAACTTGAGACCTCATTGGTTGGCGATGTGTTGAGTAGGCCCATAGTAACCAAGTATGTAGGCCTAAATAACACAAGTTTCCGACAACTGTAGACAGAGTCTCGAAAAGGTCGGTGGGGAGTATTGGGAGTGAAGAAAGAACATAAAGAAGGGATTTAGAAGAAGGGGAGAGAGAAGGAGGGGGGAATTTAAGAGGAAGAAATGTGGATGAAATGGTGATGAGAGGGAGGAGGAAGAGGAGGAGGATTTGATGTACAGAATGGTCATATCTCTGTCTTCCTCTCTCTATCTCTAACTCTCTCACGCACTTCCAACGTCACATCCTCTCTTGTGAAGGTTATACAACTGTCATGGGATTGTATCTAATCGTCGCCTGCAGGAATATTCGTCATAGTTTTCCCTGCACGCATTTGCTGGAATTGAGTTAACGTCGGGTTCTGAAGCAAGCATGGGGGAAGAGTCCTGGTCAGCATAGATTTATTTTATGTATTTTTTATTTATTTTCTCTATTTATTTCTACTTTTTATTTTCTCTATTTATTTTTACTTTTTATTTTCTACTTTTGTTTGATTTATTTTTACTTTTTATTTTCTATTTATTTATTTTATTTATTTTTACTTTTTATTTTCTATTTATTTATTTCTACAGTATTTATTTTTACTTTTTATTTTCTCTTTATTTATTTATTTATTTTATTTATTTATTTTTATTTACTTATCTTTTTTTTCCACGTAAAGCTACTCAATTTTTTTAAGAGGCATCTCTGATCATCATAAACCCAACCAGAACAAAATACATAAAGGATATCACTTGGTTAACAGTGATTAGAATCAAGCTTGAGTAGTTTGGACTGTGTTGTATGTTTCAAATGAGTTTTTATGTAATTTGTCTGTATCCGTTTTATGGGCTTGAAAAGATCTTCACACATACTAATACATGGGGAAGTACTCAATCGTGAAGGTGGTAAAGAATAATTTCCTAGCTGTACATGTGTGTGTTTGTGTGAGTTACCATGGTCTTGGATCACGTGTTGGACTCGTGATCGACAGCTATTTCCCTCCCGGAAGAGAGCTCAGAGCGTGCGTGTGTTTCTATGTGTACGCGTGTTTGTGTATGTGTGTGTGTGTGTGTGTGTGTATGTATGTGTGTTTATGTGTGTGTGTATGTGTGTGTGTGTGTGTGTGTGTGTGTGTGTATGTGCGTGTGTGTGAGTTGTGTGTTAGTCACAATATATCCCATTCTCCTCATCTCTTCCCTCCCCCTCTTCGCATTCTCGTCCAGTATTCCACAAACATGTACAAGATGTATCCTTGATGATACCTTTTGCATTGTCAACGTGACGATGAAATAGGCGGAACAAATAAGTTAAATACAAGTGTTAATAAGAAACCCACACCTATGACTGACGAGTGCCGAGACCCTCCCAAGTGGTGCCAGTCCCGAGAGTCGACTGGTGCCAACCAGGTGCCAAATATGCCCTCAGCTTGCCGGTAGGACAGAAGAGGTATGCCCCGTTTTATCTAGAGAAGGGGAATTTTTGGCATATATGCCTTAGTCGGGATAGGGTGGAGTTATGCCTCGTCTACCATGCCAGGTATACCATATATGCTCAATCTAATGCAGTGGTTCTTAATCTGGGTTAACTGTACAACCCTAAGGGATACGAAACCTTGGACCTGGGATACGAGAGATGATAGCCAGTGCAATGGTACGGTACGTTTACAATGAGAAAGCAAAGTAAGGTTTGTATCACTATTCCTTTTCGTATGTTTGCGTTGTATTTGTATTGGATGGGGGTACGAGATCATTTTCTGGGATATCAAGGGGAAGGTTAAAAGCCACTAGTCTAATGGCATATTTGGATATGGATGCCATGTATGCCCAGCTGGGATGTGATGGGGGGGCATATATTTGACAGAAGAGGTATGCCCTGTTTTACGTAGAGAAGGAGAATATTTGGCATATATGCCTTGGTTGGGAAAGGGTGGAGTTATGCCTTGTCTACCGTGCCAGGTATGCCATATATGTTCTTTCGAATGCCATGTTTGGGTATGGATGCCTTGTATGCCCAGCTGGTAGGTGATGGGGGCATATATTTGTCACCAGATGCGTGTATGGCGAGCTATATTTGCTCCCAGCCGGGTGTGAAGGAGTAGGTGGTGTGTCATTTTTGTCCTGCAAGATGGTGAAGAGGACTCAGAAAAGTTAACGGGTGTCTTCATCTTGGGAGGTGTCGTTAGCTCAAATTCTTGCTTACTGCATCTCACCCAACGCTCCTAGCTTGGGTTCCAACTAGTCAGGATCCCGAAAGATCATGGAATTGTGTCCTTCCTAACGTACTTCATTCTCACTGGCTATTTCTGTTTAACCGGCTCTTTCTTTCCTTCTTTCTTTATTTTCTTTTTCTTTAATATCCTCTAGTGTTTGCTTGCATACAACGCTTGCTCGAAGTCTCCTGAGATAATTACTATTTGTGATATACAGTATTTGCTAAGAGAAAGTTGGCTACCCTGTAAAATTACAGGCCTAATTATATATGCTATAAATTTGTAAGACTAAGATTCCATTGGATGAGTGATCAATGGCGTGCAGTAGAAAGTGTAAAAATTACATTGAGTGAACAAAAATAATGGTACGGGGTTTATGTATTACAATTTTTATACGCCATACCTGACCGCCCATGATTTGTGCACATGACTACGTATATCTTGGGGAAAAAATTATTTTTGTGGAGAATCTCTAACGAGTTGTTTTCCTTATGTTTTCCTGTGCCTTTATGTTTGTTATGTATTTTGTGTCGATTTAATGGGATGAACAACTAAATTCATCAGTTTAAGGAGGTAAGTGGCAAAAGAAAATTGCTGCCATAGAACTACGTACTTTCAGCGGGCTCGAGGCATCAGATTTCGCGCCAAAAGTTAGCGTCGAAGGATAAACATGGCGGCCTATTCCGTTCCTCAGATTTAACAAGATATTCAATGCTATATAGCATGCTCCCCAATGGTAATTCTTTTGGCATATGGTATCCTTGTACAATATCATAATTAAATAGAAGGAAAGTGAATGGCGGTAAGCTACTAGCTGATTTGTAACGAAGTTGTGCATACGTTGGAAATGACAGAAGTACGATAATTCACGATCATTACAGTAATCGAAGTGAGTCATGGTAGGAGGGGTAGTAATAAGATGTATTTCGTCGCCTATAATTTACCAGCGCTTCTATCCTGGACAGTAATACGGCATGATGGAGAAGACGAAGAAAAATGTCTCGCATCCTCTCATTTTTTGTTATACAATCTTTCATATTTTTTTTTCATCCGATATCGAAAGAGGAGAGTGGTGCGGTAGATTGCGTGTTATTTCCAAAGCCCTGTGGGTCAAACATCTGATAGATTATTCCTCAAGCAGCGAATAAGGCCGCAAACAAGAAGCACAAGACATACTTCTTGCTATGAATATAAATGGCATTGAGTATAAAGAAACGGCTTTGTTGTGTCTGTAAATAAGAAAGGATATAGTAAAGTGAATAAATATGCCAAAATACATTTTTCCAATATAATGGGGGTTGTCAGTAAATAGGTGAACAGTAAACACATGAATAATAAATCGGTAAATAAAGTCAACAAATTCATAGATAAAAGAATTAAGATAAATTTGTCTAAACAGGAAATGTGTAGATATGTGTGCGTGTGTGTGTGAGAGAGAGAGAGAGAGAAAGGTATCATGACAGCATAATAAACAAGAAATGTGGACTTGTCAAGAGATTATTAATGACATTTTTTGACACTGGGTATCCTGTTCACCGCCATATAATACAGTACTCTGTTGCCTAGAGGCGAACGTGAGGACGATTTAAGGACACATCAGCTGTCTTTTAAAGTGGCAACGTAGTAAGAAGCATTTGGACGGTAAAAATATTAGGACACCAATCGAGGTTGCTGGACTTTACTGCCCAACACTCCCTCTCAACCACGTTCGCAACTTTGCATATGATTGACTGTAGGTGCATGTCAGCGATCACGGGGCTGGCCGTGATCGACTGTGGGTGAACACGCAAGGGAATTGGGACCCTCGCTCCGATCAGGAGGTTGTGATGATCCAAACACGACACGACATGACGTCACAAGACCAGAAAAGTCATGAAAGGCGATAAACATATGAAATCATAACAAGACAAGACAGGACAAGACAGTGTAGTGCAGATGAAGACTGAGCTGGGGAAGGATGATCAATATTCATGATTCAAAGCTTTTATTGATATACGTCCGTAGTACATCAAAAGAAGATGGTTAGCATGCAAACGACCCCGTTCGTCACTGTTCAGGTGAGCAGTATACATGAAAAATAACAACTCTACATGGACAGGAACAATGTACTCTATTTTCAAGGAAGACATTGCATACGTGGAGTCAACCAGTAGTTTTTAATTCCATTGAGAAACCACGATACACTTTCTTCGGATTATTTTTCACATGTTCATATTTTCGATTTTTTCTTCTTCTTTTTCTTTTTCTTGGCGAATTTCTAGGCATATTTCCTGTATCGGTATTTGGCACCGGGTTAAACCACTTCTTCGCTTTCTAGAAAAACCTTCTGTTGGTATTTTGCATATTTATTTATTCATATATCTGTACGTAGACAAAAAATGTGCTCTAAAGAAAACGGAGGGAGAGTACTAGGAGGAGGAAGACTGGACAATGGGATTAATCTTAGAACATTTCCTCCTCTAGGGATATAAAGGGACAGAAGGGCATCATGTGGTGTGGAGATGTGTGGTCTGTTGCGTTGCCTAACCTGCCTTGGTATGTCCTGAGTATTGTATGATGACGACAACGAAATGTACTGAGGCGTACTAGATCGTGTGTATTAGGTCTTCTGGTTTTAGGACTAGTGGAGTGCAGCCAGTGATCCTGTTTAGTTCCACAATGAGTAGAGCTCTACACTGAAGTGTCGTGTTTAGTGTTGCAGTGGTGGTCTGGATTTAGCAAGACTTTGGTGCGTGTTCTCTTATAGTGACATGACTACTGTGGGTTTCGTTTTGGTGATGCTTCTATGTGTTGTGTGCTGCGCGTGTCGAGATGTTTGTAATGACGTAAAAAAATTGTTGCCCGCGTTTGGTGATGTATGGGTGTTGTCTTTGTGCAGCCGATGATTGATTGTAATGCCTCGTTTTGTGTGATTTGTAGTTTGTGATTTGTGCCTCAAATGCTGCGTCAGGATAGCCCAGCGTGGACTATGTGTACTGTTCGTTATATTACTCAGTGTTTATGCCAGTGCTCTGAGGGTATTGTGATATTGGCAACATCTCTGCATAATATTTATTGTGTGTGGTGCGAGTATCAAATAGGTGTTAAGTGTGATTCCTAATACTTTTGTCTGGTGTGTGTGTGTGTGTGTGTGTGTGTGTGTGTGTGTGTGTGTGTGTGTGTGTGTGTGATGCGTATACATTTGAGTGTGAAGTATGATTTGATGAAATGTTCGTAGTTGTTGCTTGTAAGAAGTGTGTGATTGTGGACTTACCTGTTGCAGTCTTCAGTCTGTGAATAGCCACTGCCCAAGTCTACGTATGTGATTGAAGTTGAGCAACGTCTACTATTTGCTAACGGTATGTGCATGTGGATGTGATATCACTGCAAGGTGCAATATCCAAAGGATACAGTCTTCTTTGGGTCAGGGTGTTGGCATTGTGTACTAGTACAAGTTGAATAGTGTGGGTGAGAGTACACGGCCTTATGGGACGCTGTTGGTCATGCGCCCGTGATATGGGTGTTGCATATTATATGTGTCTACTTGAAAGGTATTTAGCGAGTTAGTTTTGTGTTGTTATGCACTGGTGTGTCGTAAATCGTGTCTGTACAAAGAACATTTGCGGTGATCAAGTAAAAGAAAGGGAAAACTTATATTACATGTGGCTAGTAGGCCTAGAGTGCTTTGTGGCTGTTTCTGGATGGCGGCTTTAGTGATGAAGGCTGTGATGACAAGCTTGCCATGGTGAGAATGGGCGTGCTTGGTGGGCGTCAAGGGTTATTTTTGTCTTGTTCAGTCAACCTCGGGGATACACGCCTTCACTCAATTGGCTGAAGAACTTCTCTCTCTCTCTCTCTCTCTCTCTCTCTCTCTCTCTCTCTCTCTCTCTCTCTCTCTCTCTCTCTCTCTCTCTCTCTCTCTCTCTCTCTCTCTCGCTCTCTCTCTCTCTCGTCTCTCCCTCCCCCCGTCTCTCCCTCTCTCCCTTTTTTCTTCTCTTTTTTTTTTCTTCCCATTTTCTTATCATTCTGATTTTTTCCCCTCTTGTATTTCGTCTTCCTCTCCTCCCTTTGTTCTCCTCTCTATCATCCTTCACCTTTATGTTTTCCCACCCTTTTTCTCCTTTTCCTCTTCCTCTTCCGTCCTTAGACTCGAACCTTTTGTCGGCTTCACTCCACGCGCTTCCCACATCACCTCCACTTCGTCACAATGTGGACGAAGTGTCGCTTTGGGAAAAGCGTTGGCTGCTTGTGATAAGGTAATTGCGTTGTATTCCAGCCATACTTTTTTAACTCTTTCCCGTTTTCTTCCCCGTTTTCTTTTATGCCCAGAACTGTGTGAGCAGAGGCTCTTTTTCCCCCAGTGTGAGGGGTTAGCCTATACCATTCTCGATTCTGAAATAACCTCGCATATTCTTTTCACCTATACAACATCCATAACCCCCCTCAATTATTTATTTTGTGGTGATAGACCTTTGAGACGTAAATCTAACTCTTATCTGGAAAAAAATCCACAATCTGGGCTAAGCTGGCCTTAGTTAAAAAAAAAATCTGTTTCTTCAGTGGCCCACGTTGCATGAAGTGTTTGCACCCAACGATTTTATTCATTGAGGACAAGATCTCTCGATACTTAAGGAGATATAGAGTCTTCTGAATGACATAGATATGTACACAATTGTTAAAGTCGGGTCAAAGGACTACAAAGGCGAATCATGCCAACAGGAGACCTTTTGGTCCATAACTAGGTCGGACGATCTAGTCATACATCCATAGTGCACGCTCGGAATCACACCCAAAAATATATATAATCATGTATTTTCATTTCCACATGCGTACATACATATATGTATATGTGAATAATACACACACACACACGTGTGTACATAATTGTATACAAACAACCAATGCATAAAAGTTATATTTATAAAACACACACACACGTGTGTACATAATTGTGTACAAACATCCAATGCATAAAAGTTATATTTATCAAAAAAACGCACACACACACACACACACACAAACGATTGCAACAAGTCTCCTTCCTGAGACTGAAAAAAAAATTCGAGAGGGTCAACGACAGTATCCCTGTGGAGGTGGACAGATGCCAGAGGTAAAACTGCAGTGGCGCACTGGATAGCTCGTGATGAAGCAAGTCCCAATAAGATCTGTTTCCTCTGGTAGTCTGTCTCTATCGGAGGTGGGGTTGGGGCGGGGTATTTTCTGCATCTCAGGTGAATAAAGTCGCTTTTGTGTTTTTTCTCAACGGAATGTGTATTGTGGGCCGCGGGAATGAGGTCGTGTATTGGCAGACCTTGCTCTCTCTCTCTCTCTCTCTCTCTGTCTCTCTCTCTCTCTCTCAAGCGATTTTTTTCACCCTTCCATGGTCTTCTCGACTCTTTCTCTCATGCTTTCGACACCCTGAGGTTGATTTACTTAGAGCTCCGTTTTCCTGTGTTTTGTGCACTTGCGTTTTCTTTGTATGTCGTCGTCGGTGGTTGGCTGTGGCCGCCGTACGCTGCGTCGTTTTTCGTCGGTGGTTAGTAATAAGCTACGAATATGTTTTCGTCATCTTTTGTTTGCGCCTTTGTATGTCGCCTTGTTCGTCACTACTTCTTCTAAATTGTTGTCGTCATCGTTGTCGGTGTCATATTTGATGTCGTCGTCGCATTTCTCGTATTTGTAGTTGTCACTTTCTCTGACGTCCTCGCTGCTGTTTATCCTCATTGCCAACTGCTCGATCACCGTTGTCGTTGTTGCTGTACAAGAGGTGTTCGGCATAGTGGGCATTTTGGTGTTTTGACACTTCCCGCATGTTTCAAGTTCTTTTTTCTTCCGTGTTTAACAGACGGGCAGGTTTGACCCCGTGTCATATTTGTTTGTTTGTGTGTCTGTTTACTTTGGCGTGACAGGAATGAAGTGCTCTCGTCCAAAGGACAAATTACCCCTTTCGTCGACACAGAGAAACAGCCTACTCTCTCTCCTCCCACGCTCTCGAATCCATTCCTCTTCCTCCTCCTCCTCCTCCTCCTCTTCCTCCTCCTCCTCTTCCTCTTCCTCTTCCCCCTCCTCTTCCCCTCATTACCCCGTACTCTTTAATTCCAAAATTTAACGTATTTCAACAATATTCCTTCCCCTTTCCTTTCTGCTCCTCTGTTATGTTTATCTTATTTATACTATCCCAGTCTTCGTCAGTCACCTCTTCTCTCTCTCTTCCCCCCACGACCCTTGTCCATTCCACATGGCCCTTTCCTGAACGGTTCCACGAATTGGTGGTGGTGGTGGTGGTGGTCGGGATGGGGATAGGAATGAAGGTGATAATGCTGCTGCTGCTGTTGATGATGATGGTGGTGGTGTACACACACACACACACGCACACACACACGCACACACACACACACACACACACACACACACACAGAGTGGTTGATATCTGGGATCAATTGGATGAGGCAACAGTGTGTGCAAATACTATACAAGAATTTAAGAGCAAACTTGATGCTGAAAGATACAAAGACGGGTCACTACGAGCATAGCTCCTTTCTCGTATAATACAACTAGGTAAATGCACACACACACACACACACACACACACACACACACACACACACACACACACACACACACACACACACACACACACACACACACACACACACAAAGAGGAAGGAACAGAATTCGTGTAGCCAAAGGAAGGAGAGAGGAGGAGGAGGAGGGGAGCAGAATTAGTAATGGGGGTGGAATTTCTGTTATGACAGCTGGAGTGTCGAGGTGACCATTAACCTCTGCGCCTGGCGTTAGACTGAATAGAATATCGAGAGCGTGGAGTCAGTCGAGATAGATTAAACGTCTTCATCCCAAAGAAAATTCCACCATTTAGCTGAACAGAGATTGTGTGACGGCCCAGGGATGCCACTGCTAGTTACCACAAATGAGTGAGATTTTTTCCACAAAATCCCCACAAGGAAATCAGGATTTCCACATTTTCTCCACAAAAAGAAGGAATTATTATATACACGAATAAGTTCATTGCAACATATAATTCTTCATATGCCATGCCACATTTTCTCCACAAAAAGAAGGAATTATTATATACACAAATAAGTTCATTGCAACATATAATTCTTCATATGCCCATACCATGTGAGCAAATTTCTCAGACACAAATTTGTGGAAAATTCCCTCAAATAGGCATCCTGTAGACTGACGCGTTGGAGACGACTCGGTGAAGAGCTCGGTCGTCGAAGAGTAGTGAAGTGATCATCGAACTCGGCCTGAACCTGAAAGATGCTCGGTTCGAGTCCTGTGTAATGGAGTCACCCCCTTCTGCAAGACAGTGATTCTTTAAAGTAAACCTTGAATATTCCTTTGATATCTGAAAGCATCAGGGAGATGATATTTTTCTTGTAACGTTATCAGGAAAAAACATATGTGATAGCTGGTCAGCCAACAAGCTGTAATTATTGTTTGGTAGAGTCCAGCTATGTACATATGACAAGTGATATAAGAATCTGATGGTGTATGCGTCAGAAGACAAACTATGAGCGATAGCTGTGATGAAGATGGAATGGAGAAGGACAACTGGATAATTATAATTGCAAATTCACTTTTTACCTTCGTCCTTCATCCTCTTCCCACATCTTCCTCCTTCTTTCCACGTTTGGTTTTCTTTCCCTTGTTGATTCATCATTTCTTTTATTCCACAATTCATCGTCCTTGTGCTTTTTCCTCTCCTCCTTCCTGCAGCTCCCTCATTCGCCTCGATCATCTCATTAACCCCTTTTCCGCTTTGTGTTGTGTTCCTGATTTTTTTAGGGGATGTAAGGTCACTTATCTGCCTTCCCCCTACTCCCCATTCACCCTGTCTTTACCAAAACACTTTTTGTTCCCCAATCTGTTCCCTTCTCTTCACCTCTTTCCTACTACATCCAACTACTACTACCACTACTACCACCACTAATAATAATAATAATAACTAATAATAATGATAATAATAATGATAATAATAATGGTAATAATAATGATAAAAATAATGATAAAAATAATGATAAAAATAATGGTGATAATAATGGTAATAATAATGATAGTAACAATAATAATGATAATAATAATGGTAATAATAATAATTAATAATAATAATAATAATAATTAATAATAATAATAATAATAATTAATAATAATAATAGTAAACAATAATAATAATAATAATGATAATAGTAAACAATAATGATGATGATGATAATAATAAGACTTACTCATTCTCCTAACATCTCACACCTCCGACCTTCCATCCATCCCTTGCGAGTGCATTGACCTACTGTACACTTGGAGGTATGAGGTCACATGATACTATTTATTCTTAGGTCACGTAGCCTCCTTAGCTAGGCTGCTAGCAGGCTATATGAGCCTTTACACCCGTGGGCTGGTCTGCACAGCCAGAGATCTTTGTGTGGGTTGTCGAACCACAAAGAGAAATTTATTAGTAGTTAGTAAATGTGTGATGTCTATATTCATTGTTGAAGTGGTTTAAGAACAGTAATACATAACCGAAAGTTATTAGTAGTTAGTAAATGTGTGACGACAATATTCATTGTTGAAGTGGTCTACAAGAGGTTTAAAAACAGCAATACATAAGAATAGGGTACGTGAGGAAACAGGTGGAGGACTCGCAACTCGGTAGGATTTTCTGTGGATAATCACAGATGTCGAAATTTATTAATAGTAAATGTGTGACGTCTATATTCATTGTTGAAGTGGTCTACAGGAGGCATAAGAACAGCAATCCATAAAAATAGGGTACGCGAGGAAACAGGTGGAGGACTCGTAACTCGGTAGGATTTTCTGTGGATAATCACAGACGTTGTCGTCCAGCTGAAGAATACGATCCTGGGGTCTCGCTCCATAGAAGGCTTCTTCAGTTCGAAGAGCGCTTGCTTGGGTGAATAAAATTCTTCCTTGGCAGCCAGGTGCAGGGAAACTTGGGCACCCAGGTGCTGTTTCTCTCGTTCTTGTTTTGACGTGTGCTATCAGATGTTCGACAGGTTTATTTGTGTGTGTGAGCATGTGAGTGTATACGTTCATGTGTGTGTACACGTACATGTGGCATCCCATTTTCATTGGAAGGGTAATATAATAACTTAGCAAGACCAGAATAAAAGGAAGAATGTCATTTATGGGAGAACGGGTTGATCGAAATGGAATGCATCCCCTTCACTGCAGAGGAAGTGCCGAGGTGATGGAGAACGCGTGACCGGCTGGCGACTGGTGCCAGAAGAAAGGAAACAAAGAGTGACATTTGGTGCCGATGGGGTGAAATGTCCTCTTCAGTGTTTTTCTCGTCAACACAAAGTAATATTATTATTATCATTATTATTATTATTACAATTATTATTATTGCTATTATTATCATTATTATTATCATTATTAATATCATCATCATCAATATCATCATCATCAATATCATCATCATCATCATCAATATCATCATCATCAATATCATCATCATCATCAATATCAATATCATCATCATCATCAATATCAATATCATCATCATCATCATCATCATCATTATTGTTGCTGTTACTACGAACTGAAAAGGCTATACGGTAATGTTATAATATATTAATGCTGACAATTGTTGAACTATCTTTGTCCCGAAAAAGATGAAATAAATATTTGGTCTATCGTGACATAGTTTTGAATCTGACCTTTAACTGAATCAAAACCACCTTATCGAGCAAAATTTATATGGAAAGTCATCGTGTCAAATGTATATATATATATATATATATATATATATATATATATATATATATATATATATATATATAATATAATTATCATTTCTTAAGGAACCGTAAAATCACAGTGAATGTGCATGGACAGTAAAGTAGTAAATATTGCTCATTTCACATAGGTACTAAACAATGTAAAACACATCTAGAAAATTCTAGTTTAATATTGAAAGCGCAGAAGAAGGTAAGTTTGTCATTGATAAAAAATAAACAAAGCATTGACAATGACATTAGTGTCAACAAGTATGGGCGAAGTAAGTAACGATGCTTAAATCGCACGGCCAATTGCATAACCGGCGTTTGTCAGAACTGTAAGGTATTATCGTCGCAGGAACTACCCGAAATAAGCTAAAAAAAAAAAAAAAAAACTGAAGAATCTTCTACGGACATGCCTGACAGCTACTACGAACTATGTCCCCTAACTTAAGGGATTAATCATCGCTGATCTATTAATTCAGTCGCAGGCATTGATGGCGTGACGAGGTGCCAAGGGCCAAAATATATTCGGAGGTGCCACCACCTCTCCCTCCCTCCCTCCCTCATCCTCTTTCTCTCTCTCCCCAACCCCCCACCACCTTCTGGCGCCAACGATCACGTCTCACAGCAACAAGGAGAAAACTTTCTCAACATTTATATGGAAAGGTCCCCTGATAGGCACGTTCTTAAAGTGGTGGATGAGGGAATTCCCCTCAAGAAGGCAACCCAGAAGTCTCTGATAGGAAAATAATGGGGAAAGAAAAAATAAATACCAGGTATGTCATGATTCCACGTGTGGGCGAACACACACACACACACACACACAGGAATATAAAAATAATTCGCTTCATCTGTCTGTATTTTTCTCCAGATGTGGCTTTCGTTTATTGTGTGTATGTATATATATATATATATATAATATATATATATATGTGTGTGTGTGTGTGGTTAGAGATCAGCATTGCTTAATAGAGGAAATGAGTTTAGCAAAGAAAATTAATGAAAGCCAAAGGGAGAGAAAAAGTTCTAAATGCAATGTGATGAAAAGACAAAAATAATCATGAAAGGAATCAAACCCACAAGATGGCGTCGTCAAATGTATATCAACAGATGTGAAAAATGGACAAAGTACTAAAAGTACAAAGGATAGTTTGAAAATTAGTACAATTAATTGGATATTAGGTGGAGGTGGAAATGAACTAGGCTATCCTATCACAGCAACTTCAAAAGGAGAAACCGAACACACTGAAAAGAGGTCAATTTTTAGTTTACAAAAAATTAAATAAGATCCAACAAGCCAGCCCAGTTGCGTTAATCAAAACGCAATAGAAAATTAGTACTTTTATCATGTACCATTACAAATATGATTATTGGTATTACTGTTAGTATTACTATTGCTGTTGCTATACTATTACTACTGTTACTGTTTGTTACTATTACTGGTACTATTACTGTTATTGCTATTATCGCTACTATTACTATTATTACTTTTATTACTGGTACTATTACTGTTATTCTGATACTTATTTCCGTCTCTTCCACAACTTCTATTGACTATTTCCTACTACATCTTCCACCATCACTATTTCTTTCGCCACCCCCTTCCCCCTCCCCCTTCCCCCTCCCCCTTCCCCCTCCCCCTTCCCCCTCCCCCTTCCCCCTCCCCCCTTCTTCCCATTTTCTCCACCACAGACCTCCAACAGCTTTTGGCACCTTCCGCTGCGGAATATTTTTAATTTTGGCGCCAAACAAGTGACGATCATTGTGTGTGTGTGTGTGTGTGTGTGTGTGTGTGTGTGTGTGTGTGTGTGTGTTGAAATGTCTTCATTTAACTGTCTTCAACCGATAGCAACGATAACACCATCAAAATAATGATGTTTTATATTACATTATTATAATATTCTCTACCGTGAATACTGAAACTATTTTCATGTACATATAGGTTTACAATATTATTTGGTTGTGTTATAGAAGCTCGGTCTGTGTTTTATTATAGTAGACAATCTCGCGTTGTGTTAGTGGTGAAAGTGTATAATTTATATTCGTGCAGGTGTACACGAGAACGCACTAAGATACACACACACGCACACACGTAGACACATGTACACAAAGAACACAACACCAATTTCTGCGATGTAAAATTTCCCCAGGATTGGTACATTTACTGACGTTAATCCAGCTTATACTTCATGTTATCAGACAAGTCAATCTGATTTAAATTCTCTTTAAGGTGCCACAGCTAAATCAAGCGGCTAATTGTCGGTAAACGAAGATTAGTGGGAGAATTAAGATGGTCAGCAAGGGTGAGGAGTTGGATGGGATGCTGCTCGGAGCAAATCAGACGCGCCGTGACGTCATGTCTCGCCCAACGGTTTCAGCCAATCAGAAGGATTGTAACTGTTTAAGGGGATGACGTCGTTAACATTCTATACAATCAAGGGCAATGTACGGAAGAATTAACTCTTAGAAAGACGGACACCATGGGCCTGAGTAAATAGAAATAATAAAAAATAATCCCTTTTTTTGTGAAATTATTTTAGGTGTAAAGAATAATTCACAGAAACTAAGAAACAACAGCCAACATTTTGTCATAATGAAATCGACATTACAATACCCAGCAATTGGAAAGGGTTCGTCGAGCCAAATTCGACCGGTAAATTCCTTGGGTGCAGAGCGACCTTGAAGCTTATTTATTTATTCATTATTAATAGTAATAATAATAATAATAATAATAATACTATTACTAATACTATATGTATACATTTTTTCATCTGTTCATTTATGTATCTATTAGATTATTTATTCAAACTCCAGTTTAGTGGACGACTCTATACAGGTGCGACGTGCTTGACTTTGTGCTTCTGAGGCGAAAGCCCTAAAGATATCTGCCTTATCTGCGCTTATTTTCTTACTGATAACCTTTCGGCTTTTCCCTGTCAGCCATAATAGTGCAACTCTACCCCGTCTCTTTCGCTATTGCCACACTAAGTATTCTGAAACGTCTCATCCGTTTTCTGTTCACTTTCATTTATCCATCAATTTATTTTCTATTTATTCGTCTTTATTCCCGTATTAACTTTTATTCAGTTATCTATATATTTACTTTTATTTATTTATTTATTTATTTAGTCATTTCGGTCTATTTGTACAATAACGTGTTTGCCTTTTTTGTTTGAAATTATAGACAGTAATGCATAACGTTGAAGACTAAGACGGAAAAGAGATGGAGATAAAATACTGGAAGGACTTACTGATTGGGCAGCAGGTAAGACGAATATGAATGTAATAAAAGAATGTAGGAAAGGAGTTTGTTGAGAATAAAGAAAAACGCCATTTACCGAATCTGAACTAGGAAGTGGTGTGTGCTGCTCGATATATTCCTGGGTTTAGAGTGACGACGATTGGCCGTCTCAAAGTGAGAGTTGGCAACTGAGCATTGTTTAAGTAAACACGCACACACACACACACACACACACACACACACACACACACACACACACACACACTCGTGGTGCAGTAGTAAAGTTCCTGTCTACCACTACGGCGGTCCGGGTTCGAATCCCGTACAAGGCTGAAATCATTTCAGTATCGCTGCGCTGTGGGTCGTTACTCCAACTACCGTGGGCGGGGAGTTGTGTGTGTGTGTGTAAGGTCACAGTAACAACCCATAGATCGGTCATATATGAGCTCTGAGCTCTCTTTCGGGAGGGAAATGGCTGACGATCACGAGTCCAACACGTGATCCAAGACAATTTTATTATTTTAGAGTTTGTGTATCGTTCCTCCATCTCCTTTACCTGTTTCATTCTCTCCTCGTCTTCCCTCTTCTCTTCCCCCTCTTTCCTAATTTTACCTCTCCTCCTTCTTCACTCCCTCCTTCTTTCCTTCGTACTTCTTCCCTTCCTCTTTCTTCTCTTCCTCCTTCTTCTCTTCCTTCCTTTTCTTGTCTTCCTCTTTCTTCCCTTCCACCTTCTTCCCTTCCTCCTCCTTCCCTTCCTCCTCCTCTTCACCTTTCCTTCCTTCTTCCCTTCCTTCTTCCCTTCCTACTCCTCCTCTTCCTTTTCTTCCCTTCCTCCTTCCTCTTTTTCATCTTCTCTTCCTCCTCCTCCTCCTCCTTCCCTTGCTGGTCACCCGCTTTCCCCCTCTGCCTCCTGATGTCCCTCCTCCCTCTCGCTCTCCTCCTCTTCTTCCCCTCCTCCTCCTCCTCTTCCTCCTCTTCCTTACACTTCAGTAAGCCCATTTAGCCCTCCCTTGATAGCACCCCCTCCACATTCGCCCTCCATAAATTGACCTGCAGCACCCTCCACCCTCCTTCACACTTCTCTTTCAACTTGAAGTGGGAAATAGATAACCTTTCCTCATCTTCCACATCCTCCTCTTACTCCTCCTTTTCCTTCTCCTCCTCTTCCTTTTCCTCCTCTTCCTCTTCCTCCTCCTCCTTCTCTTCTTTTTCCTTTTCCTCCTCCTCCTTCTCTTCTTTTCCCACTTCCTCCTCCTCCTCTTCTTTTTCCTCTTCCTCCTCCTCTTCTTTTTCCTCTTCCTCCTCCTTTTCTTTCTTTTCTCCTCTTCCTCCTTTTCCTCCTCCTATTACTTCTCTCCCTCCTCCTTTTCCTTCTCCTCCTTTTCCGTCTCTTCCTCCTTCTCCTTTTCCTTCTCTTCCTCCACCTTTTCATCCTATTCCTCCTCCCCCTCCCCCTCATGCTCCCACTACTCCTCTTCTCCTCCTCCTTTTCCTCCTCCTTCCTTCATCTAAGCCTCTCTCCATCTTTCTCCGTATAATTTCTCTTCCCCTTCCCCCCCTCACTCCCACCCCTTCACCCCATCTCCCCTTTCTCATGTGGCATTCCCCTTCCTGTTCCCCCCTTCCCCTTCCCCCTATTTCCACCCCTCTTTTCGCGCCCTCCCCCCACCTACCCTCTTTGTCTCGTCCCCCCTTCAGTCTTCGGGTGTACTAGTGACGTCATCGGCAGCTTGCTTATTTACGAGTTCGAATCCCGCATTTCTCTCCGTTTCCCAGCAGTTACCTGTCCCAACAGTCCAAGTGCATTGAGCTGTTCAGCGACTCCTGCTGTAGTATACTCCTCACCCACCACCTTTCTACCTACCCCTCCCTCTCCTCCCCTCCCTCCCCCCATCTCCTCTCTTCTCCCCTCCTTCCCTTCACATCTACTCCCTTCCCTTCCCCCTCATTCTCCCTCTTCCTCTCCTCCCTTCCTTTCCCCTCTCCTCCCTTCCTCTCCCCTCTCCTCCCTTCCTCTCCCCTCTCCTCCCTTCCTCTCCCATCTCCTCTCCCCTCTCCTCCCTTCCTCTCCCATCTCCTCTCCCCTCTCATTCCCCCTCTTCTCTTCCCTGTCTTTCTCCTTCTCCTCCCTTACCCTCTTCGCTCCCCTGTCCCCTCTCCCTTCCCCTCCCCTCCCCTTTGCAAAGCATCACTTACTGTATATTCCCGTTATATCCTTGTAACTCCTTTTTCAACGCCTTCCTCATCTTAGCTCTTTCGTTTAGATATGTTCTCATACGTTTCTCTTTAACACAACGAAATAGATTTTGATCTCGCGTCTTTATCTCCACCACCTTCTCCAATTTTATACTTCTAACGCCGCCATCTTGATCGCCTTCGTTCATTATCTTCTTCCACTTTCTTCTACCATATCCGAATCCGACGCTAACCGCTCCACCTCTGCCGCTCCACCAGCTCCACCACTACAACAACAGCCATATCCACCACTGCTATCGTATTCTTGGGTTATGCAAGGCAGAAGGTATCACCATCACAGGACATGAAAATGGTACTTACCAATCACCACCGCCACACGTTACGTAACGTCTCGCAATGCTTGTGACGTCATGTCGCATCAAGGGGAAGTGTTCGATTTTGCTGAGGGCAACAAGGCCCTATCTACTATGTCTCCCCATCACATCAGTGAACCAAAAGCGACACATTTTATACAATTCTTCCTTCTCTTCTTATCCCTTTCCATCTTCCCTCCACTCCACTCCTCCTCCTCGCTTCCTCCTTCCTCCCCCTCTTCGTCTTCCTCGTCCCTCATTTTTCACCTCTACTCTCATCATTGTATCGATCACGTTAGATATAATTAGTTTTCGTGGACAAACTTCGGGCACGGTGGCAGCGAGCGAACAACAGCACCAAACAACAACCCCCTTTGGTTCCTCACGGAGCTGTTTTTCTGGGAATTTTACCACTTCACCGCTATTTGAGTCACAAAGAAGCTATTTTAGTAAGATTAAAGTTGACGCAGAACCCCGTTAGCAGTCCCACTGGGTATATATACATATATGTGTGTATATATATATACATATATATATATATATATATATATATATATAAAAAGGGTTATAATATTTTTATTATTTTGCAGCGTTCTTTAAAGTATTCGAATCAAAAGTGTGTATGTATGTTTGCGTTTGCTGTACTTTAGGAACAGAAGCCAGTCTTGTACCCAAACCGATCCGTCCTCCATACTCGCTCGACCTCGCCCCGTGTGATTTTCTCTTTAATTTCCGAAACTCAAAATAGCTTTTTCCAAGGAGCCGAAAAGACATTCCGGTCTTGCTTTGAGCACTGCCAGAGGGAATGAGACTTCTTTGAAGAAGACCCCGAGTAGTTTCGTTTTTTTTTTTTTTTTTACATACAACAACTAGACTCGATTTATATGTATATATATATACTTATCACGCCTCATACATCCATCTCTACTCCCTCTACTCGATCTATTTCTGCTTGGTTTGTGCCAGGAGGAAGTTGTCCATGAAACCAAAGAATCAAAGAGACATTGACGATCTCCTCTCGCTCGTCTCCAGATACGTCAGTCTCGAATTCTGATGGATTTGAAATGACCTATGTGACGTCAAATGCTCCTGAAATGATGCCTCTTTCTTCCTTTCCCCTGTCTGCTGTACTCCATATTTTACATCTGACCCTCAGTGCCTTCCCCCCTCCCTCCCTCCCCTCCCTTCCCCCTTCCTCCTTCCTCCCCCCTTTCCTTCCCTCGCCCCTTCTCCCCTTCCCAGTCTTTGTCCCAGTGTGACCTTATGCTCCCATACATAGCCAGGTTTCTCTTTCCTTGTATCGTACACAAGCTCCGAGGAACATGCACACAAACACACACACACGTACACACGCGCGCGCGCACACACACACACTTCCTTTTCACGCCATCTTTTATTTCTCTTCTTTCTCCTCAGCAATATTTCTTCCTGCTCCTCCTCTCTTCCTTTTCCATTTCCGCCAGCGCCTCTACCACCTCCCTTCCTGTTGTCTCTCCTCCTCCTCCTCCTCCTCCTCCTCCTCCACCTCCTCCACACTTCCTCTTCTCATCCTCAATGCGAAGCTGTTCCACCTTCCTTCGCCACACGCAGCCTCCCCCTCCCTCCCTCCCTCCCACCCACCCTCCATTCCACTTGGTGCTGCCGCTTTTTCTCCTCCCCCTCCCCCGCCCCACCCCACCTCCTCCTACTCCTCTTCCTCTCACCCAGACTCGCCAGGCCAGCCTATTTTCTTCATGGACAAATGAACTGTTAGATTCATCTTGTGCCTTTAATGTCTACGTGTGTGTGCGTGCGCGCGCGCGTGCTTACATATCCCCCACAACTGAATGAAATTGTCCGTTAGCTACAGTAAAACTAAATGCAACAGAAAACGCGGCCCCGCGTGTATGTGTGGGTGCGTGCGTGCGTACGTGCGTTGCACGAACCTATTGCCCATCACCCCGAAGGACATATTTGCAAAGCCGTGGATCTGTATCCGCAATCGCAGTGACGAACTGAAAAGTCACTAAACCGCAAATCATCTAGAGATTTTGAAAGCGGATGACGGCTATGAAGGCAAGGATGGGGCATTATAAAGATTTAATTTTGATTCAGAATACCTCTTCATAAAACGTATAATTCATTGTAACTTATTTTATACCAAAAATGTAGTAATGCATATGGGTGTGTGTATGTGCGATAATGTGCACCTTCAATAATGGATGTCGATTGCACTTGTGTATGCTTATGTTTCTTATGTATTTTGTTTAGATGGAATGGAATATTTTAATGCATGTGGCTGTCTGCGCATTTACCTGAGTTTCTTTACCTAAGTGTACAGAAAAAGAGCAACGCTTACTCTCTAATTATCGTCGTGTGTGTGTGTGTGCGCGCGCGCGCGCGCTAGCCATAGCTTGAGACACATTCTCCGTGCCTCGCCGATGGTGACGTAATTGCTGTCTCCCTCCTCCTCCACTCTCCCACCCTCATACTCACGGATTGTCTTCCATTTCTCCCCCTCGCTTCGCCCGTTTTCTCCATCTACCTTTTCTCTCTCATCCCTTCTCTCCCCTCTACTTCCATCCTTCTCACCCCTCCCCCTCCCTGTCAGAAATTGTTTCCCTCTATTCCTTTTCACTCTCCAGAAAATGGGAAGAATTTTGCATGGAGGAAAACGGAGAAGAAAACAGTTGCAGAGGACAAAATAGACACCGCTTCTGCTGGAGCAGGGTTCCTGATTGATTGGGTGCAGAGGAAGGAGGATAAGAAGGCGGAGGTGGTTGGCTATCTGGTAGGGGATTTATCAAAGGGATGGGCATAGATCAGATGAAGAACGGAGAAAAGTCGAAAGAGAATATAACGAAGGGAATTGTCAGCAAAGAGGAGGAAAAAGAGACGACAAATAGTACACAGGGAAAGGAAGAAGATGTAGTCTGTTAGAAGACAGAAGTAAATTCGATTAGTGGGAGAAATTGGATAGTGCAAAATATGAATTCGGGTTTAGAGAGAGATAGAGAGGAGAAGAGCAGGTTACGGTACGATAGTTTGGGCAAAGCTGTGATGGTTCCGTTTCATGCACTCGTTTCCTGCACCACCTCAGCCACCTCTACCACCGCCTCCTCCTCCTCCCTCTTCTTCCTCCTCCCCTCCCCCTCCCCTTTCCTCTTCCTCCCCCCTTTTCCTCTTCCTCCTGCTCCTTTTCCCTCTTCCTTCTCTTCTTCCTTCCAGTTTGCTTAGTCCCCATATAACTGAAAACCCGGCATGTCTGTGCTTGGTCTCCAAGTTTAAAGTGCAAGATACCCAGTCGAAGAACGTGAGTGGAGGAATTGGTAGGGAGGGGGTTAGGGAAAGTCGGAGAGGAGGAAGACTGAATGAAGTGGAGCAATGAAGTTCGACACGACCACTGAGCAGGAGGGGAAGGAGGGATGGAGGACAAAGTAAGGGTTGTATGAAAACTTGAAGGGTATTTTAGCGTTGTAAAATGATAGTCTAGGGTACGATATGTAGACATTGTAGTAGAAACATTTATTGGACTGCAGTTACCGCTACTGTTAGTATTTGTAGTGTTAGTAATTAGTAATGGTAATTGTTGTGGAGGGAAAGATGTCGACATGCTTTTCTGTAGCAGCCCATCGCACTAGAAGTTAGAGTTTGTGTTCAAAATTCACTCTAACACATGAGAGTTGACCTTGAAAGTTACTTGTGCCTTATATAGTATTCTGTATTGCGACATCATTGTCTCATGCACATGCCAAGCGACTGTCACTTGTTATAGGAACCGTGACAACAAACCGAGACGTGTTCGAATCGTGTCACTTATAGATCTGTGACGTCAGAAGTGCAGGTAGGACGCCTTACCGCCAATTGAAGGCGCGGAGACCTCCCGTGGGAATGTAAGGTCTTCTCAGATCCTCTAAAGGAAGAAGGTATTTATTCAGGAAAGTACTCCAATTTGCTACCAACAGGGCCTCACGGAATCATATGGAATAACTTGGCAGCAGAGAAAACGAAGGTAAATAAAGAAATAAATAGAACTAAAAGACATTGAAAACTAATGTATAAAATATTGAATCAATAACAATGATAACTAAAAGTACCCAGTTCGGAAGAGATACTGATGGGACACAGAGGGGACAAGGAGCCATGTCGGTGAATGAAAGTGTTTCCAGGTACAGTAGGGGATTAAGGTCGACTCGTGGAGCACATCTTTGGAGCGAACCGAAGCAGAATCGACGTGAGAGATTCGGTAGCGGGCGGGAGATGGACTTGAGCGTGAGAGGAAGGAGACGGTGTCACGATCTCTCGGATGCCTAACGGTCGACAGTTGCTGTGCCTCTCAGCGGCCGGGAATTTGGGAGGGAGAGAGGGAGAGATGTCTCTCACCGGACGTCTTCGGCTTCTGTGATTGAGATCGGGAACTCTGCAAGCAACTGAGGCTTCGAACCACGTCCCCCCACGTTGTCGAGAGAGCCGGTTGTGCACTGACGCGATGGGGGTTGTGCGCTGTTTGGGATCACAGGTCGTGTGCGCGGGAGGTGCGTTCTTGTCGAACGCGCTGGGCAAGCGGGTTCTGCACTTTAGCGGAGAGATCGGGGGACATGTTATAGAGAGTCAGGGATGCCGGCTAGTAGCATTTTGCAGTTAGTAAAAAAAAATGAGTACCCACTCCTGTCAATGAAAGAGCTACACGCATCTCGGAAGTAACAGCACCTTTCCCTTTACCATTTCATTTGCTTGTGTGCGCGCGCGCCTGAGTGCGTGTGTGTATGCGCGTGCGCGCATGCTGTTATCTAAGTGAGTTTTATTGGAAAAGTTGAAATCATTCCATCTAACTTCTAATTTTCAGAAGTTCCATGGCAGCACTTGTTTTCGTGTTCCTTTTTTCCAAGTATTGTGATGTTTGGGTTTAAATTATTTCTGGTGACATTTATTTTATTTTTTATTTATTTATTTTATATATTTATTAATTTATTATTATTTGTGAAAAGCGTTCACCAAGGGTTATTAGTTTATATTTTTTCCTTCATTCCACCTTGCTATGTACCGAAATATATTTGCCACTGTGTGTGTTTGTGTGTATCTCGAATGTAAGACGAAAGGGCCTAATGCACATCTGTTATTATCACCAATCCTTATTTTGTTCATTTGAGACTCACGGCCAAGCATTGTGTGTGTGTGTGTGTTCACTGTAAGTACGTGTTATAGAGAAAATGCTCAATTACATCCAATGTACATCATGTCATCCAACATCCAACTGATCTCCCCCCACTCGACACGAGACAAGATAACCGACAGATGGGCCGATGAGCGGGACAGACAGACAGACAATGAGCTTGCGTTTACGGTGAGCCTGTGACCGTTCTCATAGAAGGGGAGCGGGGTTAGAATGCTGGGGGGGGGGGAGTGGGGAAATCTGGTGGGGGGGTAGTGAGTGGAGGAGAGGCAGGGAGCGAGATGTTCCCGCGGATTTCAACTTCTGCGTTCCAGAAGCCGCCCGCCAGCCTAAAATCTATTTAGAAACCGACAAAAGGATGCCACTTGATTGAATATTTACCTTCTTAATACAACGTATTTTTATGTTTGTTATCAATCAGCCCACCCGTAGCTATGAATTAATTTGGGGTTTGCTACAACAGAATCAATAAGGTATTACCGTGTCCATTGGGGTGAAGGGGACAGAGAATCGATTGGCTACTGCTTTCGTAATCACTTAACATCGGGCTTCCTAGGGAAGGGTAAATTTTCCTCTGAGGGTAGAAATTACACGGGAGGGTAATTTAACATACCTGAAAATTTAGTGTTCTTTCATGATTGAATAGTTTGTACATTACCTTTATATATATATATATATATATATATATATATATATATATATATATATATATATATATATATATATATACGATTTTTTGCCTTAAGAGAATATAGGAATAGTTAAAATGCTGTTGCTACGTAGTCTTTATTCAAGAATCGCCTACTTGTAAATTTCCATTAGCTTTAGAAAATGGCTAGCGATAAGATTTATAATCTAGTAATCCTAAATAGAATTTATTGACAACCAGAAAACAATTGCCATTATTTGAAATATTCGTTGATTTTTATTTGGTTAAGTTCCAATCCGAGAGAGCATCTGCTGCATAACGGAGTCGTGATGCTGTAGCGGTTTTACGCTGTGACGCCATACGCTCGTTTGTCTTGTGCGAGGCTGAATTCGGAATCAGTGAAGCAATTCTCTTTGAATATATATATGCATATATATATATATATATATATATATATACACATACATACATACATACATACATACATACATACATACATACATACATACAAATACCTTGGTATTAGAAGGGCAGATACGCTTAAGAAAGTATTAGACCAGTGGGTGAGAAGTATTATTAAGCTTAGTTTTACAATCACGATAAACAATTCCTTGCCCCTCATGCGAACATATCCACTGTTGACATTTTGTTGCGACCAAAGCCTGACTTTTTTGTTCAACTTAGAACTTGTTCGTAAAAAGTTAGACTATTCGAGCCGGCTCTGAACAGGCAAATGAGTATGTAGGAACTGGAGCAAGAAGGAGGCGAGAAAGAGGAGGGAGAGGAGGAAGACGATAAGGATGGGGAGATGCTAAAGGCGGGAAGAAGGAGGAGAAACATGTGGAAGAGATGAAGGATGGGAGTGAGGATAAAAGAGGTCCATCTGACTGTGTGGCAAGCATGGAGACTGATGGAGGATGAGGTATAGTGTCATTGAGCGGATTTTGTATAGAATACAATAAAGAGAACTTACAATGGCTGTTATGAGTGGTTTTGGATGTTTGATGTCAAAGTTGCATAAGTTGGATTAATGACTCCTAGCTCGATAACCGTTCCTTTGTTGAATAGAACTGTTGATCGATAACCAGATTAAAATACGTAGTTTCAACTGATGTTGGCTCCAGTAAGATCTGTATTTTCTTCACCGACCGAAGTCTACGGCGATACGACATGACGTCATGTCGTCTTGATTCAAGAAGCGCAGAAAGAGCGCCAGAGAACCTGCAAACCAAATGATCCTGCGTAGGTGATTGGCCGGCGTTGCATATGGGCGAGCACCATTAGGGCGCGTCTAATGACGTCACACTTACGTCACGACGTCAGCGAGGTCGTCGTCAACCCATTACCTTCGATTTGAACTTGGGAAGAAGAGCAGACAAACAGACAGACAGGCGAATGGACAGACAGACATGTGGCCAGTATATAAACTGACAGGCGATAATGAACAGACATTTAACTAACCCAGGGCCGATACTGGAACTGTAGCGTACAAGAAAATGACGACAATACATTCGTATCCAACGGTAATCGAACTCAAACGTTGAAGAAAACTTAATTAATCTTAGTAATATGCTAATATGATAAATTTAATTTTAGCAATATACTAATAAATGTAATTAGTTCTAGCAATATGCTAATTATTGGTGATAATACTAATGATAACAGTACCGACTGAGGAGAATGGAAAATTCCCAGGGAATAAAAATCGTGTTATTTTAAGTAGAAATAAACTTTTGTGACGACGCCCGATGTGGTTGTAGATAACAAAAATTATATCGTAACAATAGATATAATTATGGTAATTATTTTATTATTGTAGTATTAGTTGTCATCGTCAGCACTATTACTGATATTTTTATTATTAGCTATTGAAATGATCAGTATCGTTTCGTTGTTAGTTATCATTACTATTATTAGTTTATCATTATAGTTATTATTACTATTGCCATCATCATCATCATTATTCACTAGTAACAATGATGGTAATGGTAACAAAGTGAGTAAAGTAATAATGCTCAGTTCTTTATAAACTTATATTCTTGAGTACAGTAATTCACACAAGCCCCCTCCTCCCCCCACCTTCTCCACTTCGATGTTTACATTGTGTTCTTGGTTGCCACGATACGCCTTCCCCGCCTTCGTCATCGACCCCAACCGGTCTGGACATCGCACGAATAGAATGGTCAGACCCACTGAGGTACTTGGCCGTCCTTCCCCCCTCCCCCTCCCTCCCTCACCCCCTCTCCCTACCCCCCAACCCCACCCAAACCCTTGTTGCCTCCAAGAATGCGATGAACCCCAGTTTCTGCCATACACCTCGCTACAAGAACCGGCACTTCATTGAATGAAGTCGTTTCGTTTTATTCTCAATTGCCACCGAAGCTGAATAGAGTAGCCTGGAAGGGAGCAGTAGAGTGAGGTAATTGGTGACCACCCAGTACAGAGTGGTTAGTTAGTTTTAAGAGGTTAAGTTGATCGCGTTCGTGTACGTTTGCTCTGCCAGTGTGGACCCACCCTTCTCCTCCCTTCCTCCTCCTCCGCTCTCAGCATCGAAACCCACTCCCCCCGCCCCCGTCTCTATCACTCCCGCCTTTACCCCGACAGAAGTTCTTTATCCACGGCCATCATCAAGTAACCCTCTCTCTCCCGCCACCGGCCCTTTCACGTCGACACGTAGCTAATTCAGTAGCTGAAAGTACACCAGTTAATGTACGTGGTAAATAAGTATTTACATTACATAGGAGAAAAGTATTTTCAGCCAGTAATCATGATAAAGACATGGACGTGCGAATAATGCTGTGTTTGGAGGGGTGGACGATAAGTGGACGGTGTGGGGGAAATAGGCTTTTGATATATATCTTAATGAAACGGTCATTGAATATCATCTGGATTATATCAAGAAAGCAATTATGAAAATGTTCTCTACTTTTCTCTCCAATTTTCTTTTGTTCCTATCTAAACACTTCTGAAAACAAGTTCTTCGTTTTCTTTGCATGTTTTGAAATTGAAAGGTTTATATTGACAAATATTTGCACGAAAAGATTCGCCGTTAGTGTTGGTAAACAAAAATAAACAGAAGACAATTTTCTACGTCACTCACCAGACAGCAAGACTGCACAACAGCAAATACCAAAGCATTTATTTTATCAACCAAATACAGTTTGATCGTTTTAATTCCCTTCCTGTATACTCGACACTGGGAACGTGAAGGCTCTTTGATATTGTATCTAAATATCGGAAAGTTTGTTTACAGTCATGCCACTCTTGTTTACAATTCGATGTACCTTTAAAGTTTAGAGATATTTGTAATTATTTTAGATTTCAGAGATAAAAAAAATCCTCGTCTTTTGTGTGAGGGAAATTTGATGAAATATGTTCGGCAGTAAAGTGAGACGACAGTGATATTGACACGGTGGTAGGGGTGGGGGTGAGACGACGCTACTCGGATCACGTGACCGGAAAGTCGCTGTAAGGAAAATAGACGCGACAACTCAACTTCCGCAGGTGGCAAGTTGGCTAACTTCCCGTTTACAGCGAGCAAGTTACAGGGGTAGGAGCTTAAAGGCCGCTCTCAATTGCAGGGTTGTAAACGTGCCTTGGGAATAAAGTTCCAGCGTCGCCTCAAGGACTGCCTCACTCTGCAACAGAACCTAACACTGTTATGTCCACTGGGGTGCTCGATACTTCATCACGGAGACTTTCCAATATATATATATATATATATATATATATATATATATATATATATATATATATATATATATATATATATATATGTTAGGTTAGGCAGGCTGTACACAACCTCAGTCAGAATTAAAATGAAATTGAAAGAAAGACAATATACGTTTTGGGTATGATCCTTCATCACATACATGTCTCGGGTCACGTTTTCCGTCCATCTCGACAACGCTTCCCCCGGAAACTGAACTCCCAGACCGCTTCCTTCATCGTCTTCAACGGCTCCCTTCCCTCCGCACCTGCAGTGATGATGAACGGAAACCAGTACCAACAAACCCGATGGACGCCAAGTCAATAGCTATATATATATATATATATATATATATATATATATATATATATATATATATATATATATATATATATATACACACATACTCTCACGCCATATGATTTTATTCAGTAAAAAAAAATACTTTACTCCCCCACTCTACCCCAAAGGGCGGAATTCTTACCCCCTCACCTCCCTGTAGCTAACCAAAACAAAATTTCTAAAGATGGTTATCTAGATGTGTGAATTATTCTCTCCCATCACGTAATTAACATATCCAAGTAGGGGATTGTAGGGGTCGCAGGGTGTGATCCTTCTTCACTAATTAATTAAGGGTCTGGTAAATAAAGCGCTCAGATGGGAGGGAGGGTGAGTGGAGTGTGTGAAGCTTCTGGCGAGCTGTATGCCTTGACTAACCCCCCTCCCCATCCCCACCCCGTCCTTATAAAGGGGCTTGTTGGCTTTTGCATTTAGAAAAAAGTTGTTTTACGTAATATGGTGAAAAGAACGACAGGATGGATAGCAGTCCCGTGTTAAAAGTGGGGATAATATTAGCATTTGTGTATTCCGTCAAATGACATGGAGGTGTTTAGATTCGTGTGTGATGGAGGTATAACGTCAGTAGTCTTGCACAAACATGTGGAGTACCGTACTAATACTTGGGAGCCATCCCTCAAGCACCACTGGTTCCTCTCATTCTACATGATGACATCCCCACTGAATTACCTCCCCTTCCCTCCCCTCCCACAGACACACATGCACGCACAAGCAAGTCAGGATCTTCCTCTAACACGTAGGAATGTCCCCACGAAAAGCACTAACATGCTACGCTAGCGATGACACGTCAGTGACATCCACTAAGCCGTACCACTCAACGCCGCGGCGTTGTTAGTTGACAACTTGAGACCACGAACACAAAACAGTTAGGTGAGCGAGCGTTTAGCCCGACTCGGCGGAATTCCTGGCTCTCGCTTATCGTACATCTGACAACAAATTAATTCCGCGCGTCGCCGTCGTACGCCCGACAGCGTGCGCATTCTTGGGGGCGTCGTACGTCCGACAACCCCTCGAATTCTGGGGGCGGCATGATCATACGTCTGGCAACATACCCTCCCTCCCGTCGAATTCCGCTCGCTTTTGTACGTCTGGCACCCACGCAGCAGACAGCGGTATGGTTGCGGGGGGAATGGAGGGAGGTGAAAGGAGGAGGAGGGTGTGGAGATGGAGAGTTTGGAAGAGTGGGGGTGGGGGTTAGATATGGAGGAAGATAGAGTTGGGGGGACTAGGCGGGTCGTGTACTTAAGAGGATGGACGGGAAGGAGGGAGTGGGTGGGAGGGAAAGTGTCGATTAGGTAGGTGATAGAGGAAATGACCCGTAACTCCCACACTACAGTAATATCTTGCTTCTAATTGTCATTAAGCGGTTTTATTCAGATTAGGTAAAATGTAAATAAGTGCCGAAGACCAAATTTTCAAAGCTAAGAGCACACCAAACACTAGATCTCATCCACAACATTGTTGTTTTTGAATTAGTGAAAAAGGTTCTCAAATTAAGAAATGATTATATATCCTAGTATGTTAGATTTGTTAAAGGAATCTTAAGAAACATCACCTTGTCCCGAACTTGAAATCCTAAATCGACTAGCCCCAGTTTGGTCACCTTTAAGGAATCTGTTTTGGCTCGCTAGTCTGTTTTATTCAGCTGGGAGAAATCATCCGTTCTCAAAGAGAGTATCATTTATTTTGTAAGAGAATGAAATTCTCTCCTAAAACGTCCTATGAATGTTTTATAGAAGGAAAGACAGAATTGGTTTGTTGCAACAACCATGCATTTTTAATCAGCATTGAAAAACGTCTCGATCTATCTTCGTCAACCCTCCCCTTCCCTTTTATTTTATCAACCGTAACTAGCTCGATCATACCTTATCTTGCTTGGCAATATTTCATTCTATTCATCAGGTATAGTAGACGCGTTTGTTACCAATTTGTAAATTAAATATACGCCCTGACCGCTAGGAGTCCACTGTATCTTGGAAGGTTAGCATTGGATGTAACAGTATTCCTAATGATGGGGTTACTTATTTCCATTAAAGTCTTATAATCCTAGTTTTAGGGAAACTAGTTCAATGATTTCCTTCGGCTGAATAAAAGTCGTAGTAAAGTATTCAAGGATCAAAGGATTAAGGGTTGTATTAATCCGAAGTGGTAATGTGACGTCATGTCGTTTGCTTGTTGATAATGCAAACAAGAGTTTCGAAGAATGCAGGCCAGAAGTGCACCATTGAACAATGAATATCGTAACCATCCATAATCGCGTGGAAATTGTTATCTTCTTCACAGAGATGAGCGTGGTGTTGCAGAAGAAATAAATAAATAAATAATAACTTTGGAGTTCACTGACTTGATGCAAACTGGTACATTCAGTCTTGAAAATGCAAGACGGTTTTATTCATATAGTAGATTCCGACCTAAATAAGAATGAAATCTTGAATTCTGTTATTATTAAAACGAAATCACTGGCGAGTGTTACCAAGCCATATGCGCATTTGAACACTATTGATATAACAATACAAGTAAAGCATAGAATATTTTTCTTCCTTCCACCAACCTTCAACTGTCAACACTATACGAACAAGTCTCAATTATACCTTCACTTTGTTGTTATGAATTATTTTGATAGATCTCCGTCCTTGTTACACACCCTCCCTTTCCCCTGCACGAAGAAATTAAAATGTTTTTTGGTTGGGAGTTCGTGGAGGTATTAGTTGTAAAATTTATGGGACAGAACAATTGTTGAGTGTTACATGGCACTTGCATGCAAGGACATGTCACGGGCCGGTCACGTACTTGTCCACATTTTTCTGTGTGTGTGTGTGTGTGTGTGTGTGTGTGTGTGTGTGTGTGTGTGTGTGTGTGTGTGTGTGTGTATGATACAAATATCCAGTATGTGCAATCGTTCATACATGTATGTGTGTTTGTGCCTGGCCACGTTCGATCGCGACAAAGAGGTCATGTCTGCATGTATGTCGTAGAATCGTACGTCAGGCAACGTCGCGATGGAAATCCAAGTTAGTCTGGGTTTAATCGCTGCCGATGTGCGTGTTTGTTCGCCGCGGTGAAGGTGAATGTTGAATGTTTCTTATTTCCTCTCCTATTCCTCCCCCTTTTCTTATCATCCTTCTCCCAGCCCCCAATCCTTGACCCTCTCTCCCCGCTTTCCCTTATTGCGGAAGGGATGAATCAGACTTTTTTCGTGAAATAAGTGTAATTTTGTTGGTTCACCTAATGATTCGGTCCTGAGATGTCGTATAAAGCCGTGTGGCGCATTATGGTTCTTGGACGCGTATTTGCATATGCTGGCAGCGATCACAGCGGCGGAGGAGAAGTAGGAGGAGGAGTGGGAGGTCTAGAAGGAGAACGAAGAGGAAGATGAGGAGTAGGAGAAGGAAAAGAAAGAAGTTTGGGTCTTCGCAAGGTAGGTCACCCCGGAGTTTGACAGGGTGGTGTTAGTTCAGGTGGGAACGATTAGCTTCTTCCTTACCGGGTGCCAGTTTTCCATTACCCTGGCTCCTGTCAAACGAGTTTATACATTTTCTTGACACCCTTTCGGCTGCTGGCACCCTTCGTGTCGAGTAACACTTTCCATTTTTATTCTGGCTGCCCGAAAAAAGGGGTAATTGTGTCGGTTGCACACTACCCCCCCTCCCTTGATAGGGAAGAACGGCCCAACCGAAGCTAACCTAACTTAACCCAACCCAACCTAACCAATCCTAACCTAAACAGTTGATAAAGATGTATGGATATTGATTATTATGTTTTACCCTTCTGTTAACCTAAATGTTCAGTGAATGTTATAATTATACGAAATTATCAGGATCTTTCAAGTAATGCGGTCTACACAAAGCGTCACGAAAGTTACATTGGTGGTTGTAGTAGAGGTGCTGGTGGGAGTAGTAACGTTGGTGGGATTGATGATGGTGGTAGTGGTAGTGTGTGGTATTACAGAAGGAGGTGGTGGTGGTAGCAATGTTGGTGGTTGTGATGGTGGTTGGGTGGTTGTGGTAGTGGTAGTAATAGTACAGGAAGAGCTATTATTTAGAGATGACCGGGCAAAATATGGGAGCGATGGAGAGCGATAAATGAAAGGTTGTTAAGAAGGGAGAGAGGGCTGGAGGAGGAGCCAAAACAAGCCCAAAATGACGGTGGGGCTGGTAGAAAAGATAATCGCAAAAAGGGTTATGGAAGGGGTTGAGTCAGAGTAGGAACGATAAACCGGGAGAGAAGTTACACAAAAGCTATATTTATTTTCTAATCCCCCACCCCTTTCCTCCCACCCTCCTTATTTGTATCCATAATTGAGCGTTAGCCTTATCAACCTGATGACGCATTTTGTAGAACTCGTACACGCACGCACGCATGCGCGCGCGCGCGCACACACCCACACACACACACACACACACACACACACACACACACACACGACTCGCATACACACACACACACACGACTCGCATACACACACACGATTCGATGGCACGGTGGTAGCGATCGCGACCGCCACTATGACGGTCTGAGTTCGAATCCCGCCCAGGGCTGAAATAACTTCTGTATCGCTGCGCTGCGAGGCGTTACTCCAACTCTTGTAGGGGGGGGATGTTGTGTGTGCGTGGGTGTGAGGTCACAGCATTACCCATAGATCGGTCATATATGGGCTCTGAGCTCTCTTCCGGAAGGGTAGTAGCTGTCGATAACGAGTCCAATACGTGATTCAAGAGTATGGTGAATCACAAACACGCGCGTGCTTAAATTCTCGCTAGCTTGTGTTCTTCTCATGCTCTCAAACAACTATATACATCGTTCTGTGCATCAAAGTGTCTTCATGTCAGTCCCTTGGTTTTCTCATGGCGTCTTGACGTCAGGTAAGGGTCACGCCGGACTCTTTACTGGATTCGAACCCCCACTTCACTCACCCCCCCCCCCCACTCTCTCAAGGCGTGTTTGTTTAGTCACGTGAGAGATGGGGGGAGGGGGGCTCTCAACACGTGAAGTCATGCGCGCGTGTGGTGGGGGGTGGGGGAGGCGGGAGGGTGGTGGGGGGTTGTGTCTTTGCAGGCAAACCGCGCAGAGGGCAGTGCTCGCCAAGGCACAGAGGACTGCTCAGCATCTAGAGCGCGTCCAATGCATTCCTTGTGGCGATATATCACATGAAACTCCCCACTATGTCTACAGTCTTTACTGGGATGATTACAGTAAATATGCCAGTTTTTTTTTTTTCGTATCGACCTTATGTGATCTTGGGTTCGTCTGTGCACTCTCCCTCCCTTCCTCCCTTCCTCCCTTCCTCCCCCACTTATCCAACTGGACCTGTGGACAACGTTAGAACAAGCTTCCACACCAGTGAAGGAGAGATGAAATTGTCGCAGACTTGGGGAGCATGCAATCCTGTTATGTTTTCGTTATCAGTATAATCCTCTCGATCTATTTTTGCTTTTAATTCAGCGTTTTGACTTCTGGATGGAATCGTTAGGATGACGACAAAATAAGGTCATCTGGCAGGGCATATCTGTCGTGTTCTCGCTTCGAGTGCTGGGCTTGGACTCTTGGGATTACAGAACCCATTTCTAAGTTCCCCGTTTTCTGTGGTGTCTAATCAACACGGTACTATTTTTTTTATTTAATTATTTTTGTTTTATTTCTTTATTTATTTTTTATTATTTTTATTTTTATTTCTTTGTTATTATTATTTTGCTGAAGACGAACCCATTTTTAAGTTCCCCGTTTTCTGAGGTTCTAATCATTTCATCACGGTACTATTTTTTCATACAATATTTTATTTTTATTTTTTATTTTATTTCTTTATTGTTATTATTATTATTATTATTATTATTATTATCATCATTACTACTACTACTACTACTATTATTATTTTGCGTAGGATTGAAACGTTTTGCTTCATTATGAACAATAACTCTGTGTGTGCCTGCGGTAGAGTGATAGAATGAAATAATCCTGCCAGTTCGTGAGGTTACCCTCATCCAAGCACACTAAAACTGTCTAATACCACCGAGAACAGATTCCATTAACCCTTTCTAGAGGAGATGGTGTCTCGATATCCGAATAAAACAGTCTAGGGACAGCAAGAATATGTAACAAAAATACTTTCCTAGAAGGCATTGGATTTATTTTTTATTTTTTTTCTAGCGGGCGATCTCATAACTGAATAAAATCGTCAGGCGGCAATCGTGGACATCGACACCTGACCCATGATTTTCCAGAATTGTAGAAATATATATTTTGTTGCTTGATGTTCATTGTATTTCTTCGTGATATTTTCATAAATGTATTGATGCAACTGTCACGAAAATATGTGAAAATACTTCATTTTTCCTATTGTAATTATTAGTATTATCATAATTATTATTGTTATTATCAGTAGTAGTATCATGTAATATAATTATTATTATTATTATTATTATTATTATTATTATCATTATTATTGCCATTATGATTATTATTAACCAAATTCACTACCTGGTATTTATCTTTGCATATTTATTGGACTCTAAACACGTATCATATTTATCAACATCATATATACCATTTAAACATTATTACTTTTATGTCACCATTTATATTTCTGATTGTCTGCGTCGTCACAACACCTTTTTAACATAACCACTATCTGTGTTGATGTTTTGCTAAATGGTAAGATATGTTACGTAGCGATTGTGTACATGTAAGTAGGATGCGTGATCGCAGGACGCTTGTTGTAATATGGCGCTTTGTTTATGTTTGTTGTCGTACGTTGTCCCACTCCTGAAGGTTCTTTTACTTCGTTGCAGTGAGTGGGTGGGCGGCCGAGGAGGAGGTGCCGTGTCCGTGGTGACGACGGTGTGGGGGCTGTCGCGCCCTACACAAACGGGCACACAGCAGTCATCACACACAGCAACACCATCGCCCATCACCACCAGCACTACGTTGACCACCACCACCACGGACAGTAACGTCACGCCCACGGGGTCCTCCAGCATGCCAGCACAGCCCTTTAACCCGCACTCCAAAGCTTTCGGCAATCTTGTCAACTATCAATCTAAACCTAGCAGGTACGTTGGTGTTTGTTAAAGAAGGACGTGTTTTTTATACATATACCAAAGTTTTTTCCCTTACAAATGAGGTGGCATAAAAACAAAGGCATAAAAACCACTCCCACCCATTCCATCCCCACATACTCCACTCCTATCCACCCCATTCCATCCCTTTTATCTTGGCTCCTCCTGGATGACGGGTCATCCCTGCATCTCGCCCATTGCCCTGGGTCAAAAGCTGTGTCGGAAGACACAGCACATCCACAGCAAGGCCGCTTCATTAAATCGGCGACCCCTCCTCCCCGTCCCCTCTAGCAGAAATGGAGAAGACTGGGAGAAATACCTTTGGGATTATGCCAAAAGCATAAATCTTATTTCTTGGTATAGGCTGCCAGGTTAATGAAATTGTCAGAAATTGCCTGTTTCGTGAATTGGACAAGGAGAAGAAAGATGAAGGATACGTCAAATTATTTTCTTTAAAGAAGTCTTAAGGAACCAGACATAAGTGCTGTTTAAGAAATTACCACTACTACAAATTTTGCTTAAATTTAGAATAACTTCCTGATAGAAATAATTAACTAGCAGTTAAAGACATCACGAATGAAACATTTAAATGAATTAAAGTGAAAATCACAATATCTCCATATCAGATATGAATAAGATCGGCATTTTTTCCATAATCTTTAATTTATAAGAGTAACCTTCAGATACAAAAAAATATGGATTTGATAGTATTAACCACAATGTATTTATATAAAATATGAATGAGATCGGCATTTTTCTGTGTTTAATTTACTAGAATAAGTTTCAGACAAACAAATATATGGATTTGAAAGGATTGTAAATGTATTTTGATTTATAATGTCAGATGGAATGTGTTTACTTTCATCTATTGTGTTAATATTTTCTTCGTAAGCGAACTTGTTGCACCTGTACTAGTAAACGTTAAATCTCAGCAACACAAGACGTAAATACATAACGTAGAATAATGTGTTAACCATCCTTACCAATTACGTCTCGCCTCAAAGATTTTGTTACAAATACCAACAACACATGCTCGTTTCACATTTTTATATCCTTTCAGATTCCCTCATACAAAATCAAATATATACTGGAATGCTAGTATATACGTCACATGTGAATAGCGTAGATCACGGTTTCCCAGCCCTGGGGTCGGCAAGGCATTTTGTATTTTTTTTTTTTTCAAAATTATATGAATCAAATACAATAACCATATATATTGACACGTATACAGATAGATTAGTGGGGTCGCCTGAAAAAAAGTTGGGAAACGCTGGCGTAGATTAAAGTGTAAAGGGAACAGTTGAAGCGTGGTAGTCATGTACCTCTGTGGTCGTGGCGACAGGCAAACAACGCTAATCCACTGTACTTGTGCTTGATCAGGGGCTGCTCAAAACGTTCGAGTCTGCTGAAAATAACCAGTTGAATAGACAGGTTAACGTGTTTTTGCTGCATGTTTTATCACGCAATTATTGGTCAAACTGCAATGGGTTGTGTGGTGATATTAATGATAACAGTAAGTAGTAAAGATGATAATGATACTGATAATAGTAATGATAATGGTAATAATAATAACAATGGTAACAGTAGTAGTAGTAATGATAATAATGATGATGATAATACTTATGGTAATAATATTAATAATAATAGTAATATAATAAAATGATAATAATAGGAAGCTTATCAGACGATGTTTGGGGATTTTGTATTCTATCAGATGCAGGCTGAATTCCACTCGTTCTATTTTATACAAGTGGAGGCTGCTTTTATGTAGCCACAAGCAAAAGGCTTCTCGCCCCGTTTGAATTTCTGTATTCTAAGGATTTGATATATTGATCTGTGTAATGTCTTGAAGGGAAAGGGATTTTATTGATGTAAGGATTCACCGATTCACTCACTGATTTATTACATGTACCAATGAATCTAGTTGTTTCCATGCAATTGTTTATCTTTTGTTAAAATTTTTGTATTTCTTTTATTTGAATTAAGCCACATTTAATACATCAGGATCTTGAGTTATGAGTACCCCGTTCAGTTAAGGAAACACAACGGGACCATTGGTAGGAACTGCATGAGGTGATTGACCCCACGATTAACTCGTCTTCCCTGTTTCTCCTCGGCAGCGGGTACGGGGGCAGTCCAGGACCTACCATGGGCGTCAACGGGATGTCGAACGCGCAGTCAGGAACGGCGGCTCCCACGTCATCCGGAATGAACAATCCCGGGGCCGGCGGCGGCGGCGGCTCCGTCAGCGGCCCCGGGGCCGGCATGGGAGGCCCTGGGGGACCCATGGGCGTCGGGTCCATGGGGGTCCCCGCAGGGAGCATGGCAGGCGGCCCAGGAGGAGGCATGAGCTCTCAGGGTCAGCCGGCGGGTGGTGTCAGTAAGAACGGGGGCGACGGTTCCCAGTTCGGGGGATCCAACGTGGCCCTCAACGCAGCGGCCATGGTGGCTGCGGCGACAGCCACCGCGACAGCCACCGCTGTAGCCTTGCGGCCTGAGCGCCCAGAAGTCCCCGGCCAGTTCAACGGACAGGTAAGAAGGATTCGATTTTTCCTCCAACTGGAGAACTTGACCCACTTCGAGAGGTAGGAGACCACGAAGTATCGTTACCGAAGACCGGAATATCTCAGTAATGGCCTTCGATTCAGAGGTCATTGCTCAGCTAAATCGGATCTTTTAGAACTAACTTGAACAAAATCTATAAAAGTTAACCCAGGATTGAAAGGCTTCATTGAGATAGTTGGAGCCCTCTTCACGTGTAGGCCGCTCCAGCTGAACGAAACAATTTGATTTTGTGAACGAAAGCATCTGGCATTATCCATTAGAATAAATGGTAGATCCATAGTGTATAGGACAGTTGTTCGAATTGTATAACCCCAGTGCGGCTACGGTGAGCTTTGCAGATTTTGTTTTTGACACCAGACGATTTTATTATGCTTAAGAGAAAGATATTCCTCCTGATCTGAATGAGTTGGTAAGTCACAGTTCATTCGGCTTATGCAGTTAACTTAATCATGTTTTATGATAGTTATCTCAGACGATAAACAAAGCTGGCTATATATATATATATATATATATATATATATATATATATATATATATATATATATATATATAAATGCTGAGACATTGTGGCAGGTTGAGGAATGTGAAAGAAGATGACACAGGTCTAGTTCTGAGTTATTTATTCCTGACCTGTTTCGCTATACGCTTCCTCATCCCTCTGAAGAAACGTAGAGCGAGACCGGTCAGGAATAAATTCGCAACTCGAAACTAGACCCGTAACATATTTTTTCACCATCCATAGACATATATATATATATATATATATATATATATATATATATATATATATATATATATATATATATATATATATATATATATCGTATCTTGAGGGACAATCCCTTTACTACCTAGAGACCGCCGCGGAGATGAATTGAATAACGTAGCAACTGCCAGGGTACAAAGAAGACCCTGTACGGCTGGGATATAACCCTCGCGACCGTAGCGAGCTTGGCGGTAACGAGAATGAGAAATAACCTGCCTTTCAGTACTGAAAAGGTTTGTTAGTTACCATGTATGGGATCTAAGGGAGCCTTCTGAGCTGGATTAGGAAATGGATAAATGTTGTTATGAATTGGGCAAAGGGTTTAGCTAAATCGACATTTCGGCGCGTAGTCTTCTGTGTTCCGTTCCTCATTTTGGGCTGAAAGGTTTAGCTAATACTTTTGATTTGTAAATTAATAGACGCATGTGTGTGTGTATGTGGTGGGAGATATGTAGCACTCTCCAAAATAGGTGTATATTTTATCCAGCTTGTAGCTCTTGGGGCGATTCGAAAAGCATCCCAACCTGTTGATGTCTCGAAAGGAAGTGAACTCAGGTAACCCTTGGGGAGGTGGAGGAGGAGGGGGAGGAGGAGGAGGAGGACTGGTCGAGACGAAGATGCCAAGAGAGCTCGACCTCGAGAAGGTTACGAAACGTTGAAGATGAGGTGCAGTCGAGGACGATGTTGTCGAGGACGAGGACGAAGAAAGTCTTATCGAAGACTTAAGAGGATGTGGTGAGACCGAGGACGAGTAGTGGGGACTCGGGAGTTGAGTAAAATGTTTGAGGGTTTGAGAACGTCGAGTGGGAGATCGAGGACAGGGCGTGTGGGTGAGGAGGAGAAGGGGAGGATAAGGTAAGCTGAGGGTGGAAGAGACCAGGCTAGGTAAACGGGCAAGCAGGGAAAGGAAAAAGGGGCGAAGGTAAGTTAATATTAGGGGAGAGGAAGAGGGAAAAGGTAAAGGGGGAAAGAGAAAGGAGGGAGGGGAGATGAAACGAGACTGGAGAAGGGAGTAGTCGAAGGTAAAGGGAAGATGAAATGAAATTGGGAAGGTGAAATGAGATTGGGGGAAGGTAGGAGGAGGATAAAGCAATAGTAAAGGGAAGGTTGGGGATTGGGTATAAGAGTCAGGGCACCAAAAAGAACAAACGAGAAGAGAGAGAGAGAGAGAAGGAAAAAAATGAGGGAATAAAAAAAAAGATGGTAGATAGGTTAGTTGATAGGTAAATAATTACCATTCACGCAATAGAGAATAAGAGATAAAACAGGAGAGAAAAAGAATAACAAGGAGCAAGAGAGAGGGACAGAGGGGGTGTCAGTAAAGGCCATAAAAGAAAGTTACAAAAAAGAAGAGAGGTTGAAAGTTAGCTATGTCACATAATTGGAGAAGTTAGGTGGGGGATGTTGATTGTGGACATTGAGTAAACGGGGAAGGACAGAATACAATATATTGGGCACTACATGAGGACAAATGAAGTAAATGACAAGTCAGATAGAGCCACAAAAAAAAAATGAAACGCGTGTTATAATTTCGTTACAAGTTGCATTGATTCGCTCTACGAAATGTCCCCGAGATGGATTGATTCACTATACGAAGTTCCCCTGAGTTAGGAACTGTCTCGACACTAATTCCCATACAAATATTGTATCGTCATCCAACGAAATCGGTGTAGAAATAAAACATGAAGGCTAAATTCGAAAAATCGTCTTCGAGGTATTGGTATAGCTTTAGATAATACCGGATACCGACTTGTTTCCGCCTAATATATTTATACGTTGGGCCCGGTGGTAGAAACGTTACGTGATTTGCGTGACGTGAGAAAGCGGTATCATTTGTGTGTCGTGCTTGTCATGGTGTGTTCGTGACATACTCGTGACGTTATACACCGTACGTGCCTTGGTTGGGACATCATCTAAGGGTCGTTCTTTTCACGCCATCTATGTTTGGGTTTCGGAACTATTTTTGTTTATGTATTTTTTCTCTTTCGATGGAAGACGTTATGACGTCAGAACGTCAGGAAGAGACATCTGTGTTTGGGTTTCGGAACTATTTTTGTATATATTTTTTCTCTTTCAATCGAAGACGTTATGACGTCAGAACGTCAGGAAGAGTCGTATGTGTTTGGGTTTCGGAACTTTTTTTGTATATTTTTCTCTCTTTCGATGGAAGACGTTATGACGTCAGGACGCCAGGAAGAGCGGGGAGAAAATATTATAGTGACGGAGTGCGGTAGCGAGTGGGAATGAGAGAATATCGAGCATAATACACCCATGATAATGGAGAACCTGACGGAGTGACGCTGTCGCATAAAGAAAATAGAAAGAAATAACAAAACATGATGAGTGGTGAGGAAGAAGGAAGAGAAAAAAACGGAAATTAGTAGGGAGAAGGAAAAAACGAAGAAATAAAAGAAACAAAAAATAAAAGAAGAAAACTAGAATAGTAAGGAAGAGAGAGAAAGGAAATATGAATGAAGAGGAGATAAGTTTGAGGTATTATTTTCGTGCTGGGAATGATTCGTTTTCCTTCAGATTGTGTATGTTGGAGGGAGTATTTTAATCCGAAACAGGAGTAGGAGGGTGGACGGGATGGAGGAGGAGGGAGGGAGTTGTGAGTGAGGGGAGTGGCAGGAATGGAAGGAGCATAAAAGGATTATTATTTGGACAACGCATATATAGGTACATACATACATATATGCATACATACATATATGCATACATACATACGTACGTACATACATGCATACATACATGGTGCTTCCAATGGTAACATTAAGGGCCATGGTGTGGAATGAATGTAGGAATAGCAATAACACTGGGAACAGAAACAGCAATGGGAAACGGAACTGACATAGGAATGGGAAGGGAGTTAGGAAGGGGATAGAGGGAACATTGATGAGGAATAGGAATTGGGTGATTTTAAATGGGAATACACGTAGTAGTAGGGAATTTGAACGAGAATTGGAATGGAGAGAGAGAGAGAGAGAGAGAGAGAGAGAGAGAGAGAGAGAGGACACAGTGGATGCTGGTAGTAAGGCTTCTTAAGTACGTATGTTTCTGTACTGTTGGATTCGCATGATGCCCTGTTCAAACAGAACACACAAACGAAGCCAGTTCCAACACTGTTCTACTATTGGCACACTATCCTTATACTAAAGCCGTCCCTCACTCCGCTGTCTCCTCTCCCTCTCATTCTCGTCCCTCCCTCCCTCTTCCGTCCCCCCCCCCCCGACCCGCCCCTCTCGTTCCATGGTGCCCTATTCTCTGAAGAAGAGGAGGGAGTGGACACACGCACGTACGCACGCACGCACTCATGCATTAGACAACCCAGTTTCTTTCCTCTCTAGTATAGCTTTATATGGCAGCGAAGAGAAGAAGGAGGAAGAGGAGAAAGAATAAGAGGTGAAGGGAAGAAAAATGAATATAAGGAAGAGAAGTAGGCGGAGGAAAATAAAATCAAAGAAGAAGAAAGAATAAGAAGAAGGCCAACTGAAGCGACCTTTTGGGCCACGAGAGACTTGGAAAACCACGACGACGACGAAGACGACTCCAAGAGACTTTTGAACAATGCATGTGTGTGTGTGTGTGTGTGTGTGTGTGTGTGTGTGTGTGTGTGTGTGTGTGTGTGTGTACAGGCATATGCATGTGCACATACGAAAAACACAACACCCTTCCCGATACAAAGTAAACGCATCAACCTCATGTGCGTATATATATGTTGATACCCTCAAAGAAGAATGAAAAGAACAACGAAGAGAAACAAGGCAATGAAAAAAACAGAAAGAGAGAAAACGGGAATGAAATTCCAAGTAATTCGTGAAGAAAGAACAACAAAGAGAAACAAGGCGATTAAAAAAGAAAACGGAAAAAGAAAACGGGAATAAATTTCCAAGTAATTCGTGAAGAAGACAACAGAAACTAACAACCCCAAACGATGACCACCAAGAACAACTTTGAGATTTGTGGAGGCGAAGAGGTGAAGAGGCAGAAAAGGAGGCAGAGAGAACGAACAAGAGAGGTAAGAGGAGAAAGCGTGGGAAGGAGGGACGGTGAGGGTAAAGGGAGGCCAGGATAGGAACCATGTGTTTTGGACAACATCGATTGGCATAGCGTGCACAACATTACCCTCGCTCATACCTTGTCTCCCCTCTCTTCCCCTCACTTTCCTCTCCTCTCCCATCACTTTCCCTTACTTTCTCTCCCCTCAACTCACCTCCCCTTCCCTCCCCCTTCCCAATTCTCGTCCTCCCCTCCCTAACAATATCTTCTTTCCTTCCCTATATTTCAATATATATATATATATATATATATATATATATATATATATATATGTGTGTGTGTGTGTGTGTGTGTGTGTGTGTGTGTGTGTGTGTGTGTGTGTGTGTGTGTGTCCTAGGCATTTACCTACGCGTGTAAGAGACCTAGGATGACTAAAATTCAGACTCAATTTCCTCGCCGAGCTGGTAGTTCATGGTTGAACAAGCAACGGGATTATTTTTAGACAGGTACGAGATTCAACATTCACCCTCCCACCTCCAACCACACTCCGCTCGTCCATGGCTCGTGACGTAATTCTGACCAGAGAGGGCTTCGAACTGTGTCGCTTGTAAACTAGCTATCATCGTCTGGTTCTGCTGTCATAACATTACATACTATATATATATATATATATATATATATATATATATATATATATATATATATGTATGTATATATATATATATATATATATACATATATATATATGTGTATGTATGTATGTATGTATGTATGTATGTATGTAAGCATGCATGCATGCATGCATACGTATTTCCTTATTTGTTAGGAATAGCCTTAGCAACGACAGTCAACCAACCGTCCTGCCTCCTGGTGTCATTATATTGAATTATTAACTGTTACTGTCGAGGTTATAATTACTAGTGTATAATGGTAATCTTGCTAAATCCAAGTAAAGCTGAGAGTTGCCGTCTAGACCCTTATGTTTCCAAAGTTTAGTTAAAAAGAATGTGGTTTTTGCTATGTTCATGAGTGGATATCTCAGCCAATCAACACTTCCCTCCGTTACGCGTCTGTACCAGACGTACGACTGGAAGTCTTGGCAGCTAAAACAAAATTGCGAATTTTACATTGTGGCTGACTGTTGCTCAGATTCGACTTCCGTGCAGACCAACACTCATTCATGGTTCAGGTTTCCATCAGAACAGGACTCAAAACGTTATAAATTATGATGGACATATATTCCTCACGTGTGGATGTTGACAGGAAAACGTGTCGTACGTTCTGGCAGCGAGATTAAAAACACATTAAAAGTTTCTCATGAAAACTTTTCTTTAGATATATCCTGTGTTATAGTCTTACTTCAGATATTTGGGATGGCTATTGAATAGTTGAAGTAAATTTCATTGAGCTGGTAATTCCTGTTTTAAATGTGTTTTCTTCGTGTTACCAGCTACATTCTAACGAATGTCAAAAGCATCTTCAAATTTGTACAAGATGGCTGGACGGATTAGTGCACGATCCCACCACCAGGACTTGGGAGAATAGTCATAAGATTCAGTGGATGAAAAGAGGGAGGAATCATTCTTTTAGTTATATCGGGAGTATTATTGGCGGAACTCTGTTGTCGAATACTACCGTTACACCACAAATTCTCACACGATATATATGTATGTATATATATATATATATATATATATATATATATATATATATATATATATATATATATATATTTATTTATTTATATATTTATTTATTTGTTTATTTATATCATCTCCACAGTGAAGAGAGGCCGGAACTATTTTCCTGGCAACATCGATAGACCTTGGCAAAATCTGCACGGAATTTGATCGCCCTGTGAAACGTCACGCGCACTCTACCATCGTAGCACGTTTATGGCTCCTTGCTACCTTGGACTCTGGGAGCAAAGACAGAAATGTGTCGCAGTAGATCATCACGAAAGTAGAAATAAATTGTTGTTACTGTCGACAAGGATTTTTTTTTATCGGAAAGTTTATTTTCTCGACTGACTATTATATTTACCGATTGTAAATATTAACTCTATTCCTAAGAAATTTAGTTGAAAGGGCGAATAGCCATTAGCCAATATACTTTTTTCATTCGTTTCTTTGTTTTGTTTTGTTTTCTGTTTCTATTATGACCTAGCTGTAACCCACTACAACAAAGCCCCTCTTAAGTCTGCAGAGCTGCATAGCCAGTCAGTAGAGTTGGCCGTGAGGCGTTAATCTAGTTTCTCCCGAGACAACAAGACAGACCTCAGTGGAGGAAACTGCTGCTACTACAATTACTGCTACTACTACTACTACCACTACTACTGCTACTACTACTACTACTACTACTACTACTACTATGTTTTTTATAATAAACAACGACCTCCATCCTCGTGGAACTGTGTGGTGGAAGCAATCAGGATCTGTCTACTACTACTACTACTACTACTACTACTACTACTACAATTACTACTTTTTATAACGACCTCTGTTATAAGTGGCTGGTTACGATGACGAAGTTTATGAACACGTACTCTGGACTTCAGATGGATGAAGGCGACGGATATAGACAAAATGATTATATGTGACTAGTCAGTCAGAGTAGGCGGGGGTATAGGACCCCCAGTTGTGTCCCCAGAAATTCACCAGAAGGCCTACAGCTGATGGATGTCAGTTTTTTTTTTTTTCTTTCTTATTCAGAGTTTAAGTAATCTTCAGGAAGATATTACAAAAGCATTTTATAAATAAAAAATCCAAGAGGAAATAGGATAAAGACCAGTTGGTGAAACAAATTAAAAACGGGGATTTAAAGGTTACCTAAAAATCGTTATGGATTTTAGTCAACCGACATTTCTCTTTGTGTGGACAATGTCGCGTCGACACCAAAAGACATTTATGACTAAGCACGGATGGTTGATAGACCTACACATGAAATGTGTTGATTCCTTCTCCACCGTTGCTTACGTATGTTTTTTTTTTAATAGATAATTTTGGTGAGTTTGGTCTTGCTGGTGAGTGAACCACGTACTAAAACAGGTTCTATTTCACAAAGAACTCACCCAGGAGCTGTCCATCAAATGCGTCATCTAGCGTCATCCAAAATAGACTCTGTAAAGTGATCCGCTGCATTTGATAAAGAAGTAAACACGAGGCAAACACAGGATGCGTTCGACAAGATAGTATGGTATATGACCTCAGAACAGAGAGATACAGTTGAGATGCGTTGGAGTACGACAAGGAAAATCAAGAATACCACGAAAGGTGGCGAGAAAGAACGAAATGACGACGACGACGACAGATGAGATACGACAAAAGACGAAGAAATGTGGCAGGATACGATGAGATGCGCAGAGATACGGGGGAGGAGACAGAGCTAGAGACAGCGAGATTCTGCGAGACTGACTGGTTCAATTTGGGTAATGGCTTCAGGTCCCGCTCTGCCTACAAGACCGACCGCCAGCACCCCCCTTTACCCCCCTCCCCCCTCTCTCTCTCTCTCTCTCTCTCTTTCTGTCTCTGTCTTCGTATCTATCTCTATCCATATATCTCTCTCTCTTTCTCTCTTTGTGTCTATCTCTTTATCCCTCGCTCTCCCTCTCTCTTTTTTTTTTTTTTGCATGTCCAAGATGGAACTTTTTCTACCACCTATTTAATACCTAATCATTATTACACTGTTGATAAATGATAATACTAAGACACCACAAATAACAATACTAGGTAATAGAAATACTATTAATATTCTAAATTATTTAGTCTACAATCTTTCAGCCAAGAATGAAATTATTTATTTTATTTACTTTTTTTATCTTTATTTATTATTATTATTATTATTATTATTTTACTTTTTAACGCTTAACTGTTTGTGTGTGAGGTTTGCTGAATCTGTTCTACTACTTTTGTGCATGAACTGCTTTTAGTTGTGTTCCTTCCTTTGAAAACTCTTTCCTGGGACCCTGGCAATGTTTAGACTCGTTCTAGGCTTCGTATTTGAAGGCTCAGAGGCTCTTACCAGAACCCTGGCTTTTTATTCCTTTCTCTTTTCATTCCCAAGGAACTAGACCTCCCTGGCTCGCTCCAGGTGCTATTCCTTCTGGTTTTGGACTTGGGCTTGGGCTTGGGACGTCACCGGAAGTTCCCACACTCCCTCTCTCCCACACTCCTCCACTCCCACCCGGTGCTGCAGAAAGTTTGGCTGGAACTCTGTGTTGCAGCACGAAAGGCTGAGTTTCCCCCCCTTTTGGCTGTTGTGCCTCACGTAAGGTTTGAATACTCAAACCCAGACCAAATTCGGAGCCTTACGAAAGCACCTCCCGTCTCTCTCTCTCTCTCTCTCTCTCTCTCTCTCTCTCTCTCTCTCTCTCTCTCTCTCTCTCTCTCTCTCGCTCTCTTTCTTGGCCCTTCCTGCTTCACTATCCTCTCTTTAATTCATTGTCTCATGTTCTTTGGAAAAATATCACAACGATTACTGTAAATTATTTCGTAACAGGAGGTGCTTGATCACTACCGTATTCCTCTTCCTTTTCTCCTTCTTACTCATCTTCTTCCTCAGCCTTCCTCCTCTCAATTGCGGTATACTCTAATTTTTTTCTTTGCTCTAACCGTTACCCTGAATTTACTTACCCTAATACCGTGTTTACAAATTCCTCTTCGTTTTTGTTCCATGTAACTTAAATATACCCCCCTTTTTTATTAATTTCTTTATTTGTTTTATTTTATTTTGTTCTATTATCATTATTATTATTATTATTATTATCTTTGTCATTATTATTATTATTTATTTTTTGTAATCCTGTTCCTTGCTTTCTGTATGCTCGCCGCAGAGAACGACGTTGCACGAGCTCTCGCTCCCATTTTCCTATAATGTATCGTTCTGTTTCACGCCCTTTCGCCCGGCTGTGTTCGTTGTCTTCCATTTTTCTCCCAGCTAGTGATTCTCTATCTTTTCTTTTCTACCTAAAATTTCAAGTTTCTTTTTCCATCTTTGCTGTCATCCGTTCTTCTTTCGTTAATTTTTCATGCCCATAAACGGAGACGTGTTTTTCTTCTTTTTACTATTTTTAGAAAACGGAATTCGACGACGACAGAGACGGCTAGAGGTATCAGAGAAAACTTAAAAAACGACGAGTGATCATGAAAGATAAAGACGATGACACCCAATGCAGTGAAAAAAGACGAAGCTAGTGATGGCAAAAGATGACAGCGACGAAAAAGACGAGGGCCATGACGATAAAGATGACAGACATAATAGAGACGACAGCAAGAGAGAGGATAATGACGACCAATTCTCCTTTCCTTTCTCATTTTCTTCCTTCGTCCCTCATCCTCTCCCTCAGCACAGTGTTCTCTGCATTGTGTGCGTGTTTTCCCCTTGCATAGTGATCTTTTAGAAGCAGTCATTGCATGTTAATGCCGAAATCATAAACATTCATTTTATCCATCACATTCATTACCATAATCATCGTCACCATCATCATCGTCATTGTCATCATCATCATCATCATCATCATCATCATCATCATCATCATCATCATCATCGACAACATATGAAGGATGAACTACTAAAAGCGGTAGAATAGTCGTGTTGCCATATTGCAAAATGTTCAGATAATGTTGATCAGACATTATTTCGACTCAATAACCAGACACCATCGACAAACAGATTAGTCGACAATATTAGGAATTTCACTGAAATATTGTGGACACTCATACATGAAAATAAATAAATATATAAATAATGTACCAGGGGTAATGCATATAGAGGTAAATTTTCAACAAAAATCATATTGTAGCTTAATTTTGATATAGCATTTAGCAGGTTTAGCTGTCCCCAAGAGAGCATTTGCATCGAAAGTGGTGGTGGGGGGGGGGAAGGAGCTAGAAAGCGACAAACTGGGACAAATGTTAGCCCCGATGAGCTCTTTGCGCATGCGCCAACTGCCATCTGTTTCACGTTGCAAACGACAATTATTTTATCTACCACGATCGTTAAGGGACTCTTCAGTGTGGTAAAGTTCATGAGATCAATTAATTTCGTCTGTATTGTGGTGAGTGTATTGATTTATTCAGACGGGAGGAGACGATTGATATAAAAAAAATAATGATAGAAAAATCATAAGCTCTACAAAAGCAAAATCCTGCTTTTCCCGCTCGACTTCGGCCTGCACAGCTTCGACCTTAAAACCATTTATTATTATTGATATTTATTATTATGATTTATTATTTTTATTATTATTATTATTATTATTATTATTATCATCATTATTATCATTATTATTTATATCAGCCTTATTTCCCACTTTGCCGTTTTGATACTCACATTTTCTGTGGAAACTGAATCCTTTCAATACTCCATCCAATTAGTTGACAACTAATGAGGTTTGAATCTTCACGCGGTCTTATTATCATTTATTATTATTATTATCGTTATTATTATTATTATTATTATTATTATTATTATTATCATTATTATTATTATTATTATTTCCATTTTCTAAGACATGCATCTTCAGTTGCTTGGTGCAGCTGGGGATATCCTTTACTTTCTCTCACACACACAAGCAAAAAAAATTTTTTCTTTGCAGTTCAGGTGTGTTTTCCTCTTCTTTGGTTTTGTCACTTTGTAAGTACATTTGGACAGGAAACTCCACTTTCTCTCGCTCCTCCATCGCCCCGGACAGAATGGAACCTCTAGTCTCGTGCATTTCTTTTTCATCTTCTTCGCGAACATGGCGAAGACTAACGTCTTCTCATCTAACGGTGTACAAATCATGACTCCATGTCCCCACCCCCTCCCCTCCCCGCCTCTCCATGCATGACTATCCATTGCATCCTTGTAGTGTCTTTATTTCATAAGCGCGCGCGCACACACACTCACTCACACACACACACACACACACACACACACACACACACACACACATATATATATATATATATTGATAGTGCAATCGGTTAAGTCACTAACATTAGTCACGTGCCAGTACAGGCTGTACCACGTTTCAATTTCTGCATGTTGGCCTTCTCGAATCTCTCGATGCTGATGGCGTAGAATTAAAGTGAATTATGGTTGATAAAAAGGTATGTATCTATATATATATATATATATATATATATATATATATATATATATGCAGCAGACAAAGCAAGGATAGTTTTTCCACGTGATCTTTATTTTCTCATGTTTGGTACATATCACTTCAAATACTCTACATTGGGGCTAAATTGGTTTGTCTCTTCGAATATTTAAGCACGTTGCATTTTTTTTCCCTTTGTACACGACAAGTGACAACTTAGAGCTATGCCTTTCGTTATAGAATTTATTATTATCTCAGAGGAATGGGCTATCCAGCCACGCGAAGAACAGGCGACGTGTAGGCAAAGTCACTAACTCCTCCTTTCTGAGTTTATGAAAAAAAGAAAATAGTTCCCATTTTCTTTGTTACTGTTAAGGCGAGACTACAATGTTCTCGAGCGAGTGTCGAAAGAAGAAGTTGGAGGGGGAGAAGGATGAGGAGGGCAGGGGTGGTGATGCCAGGAGTGACTAACTGGTGGTGGTGATAGTGATGGATTTCGGTGGAGGAGGAAGAGGAGGAAGGAAGGAAGGAGGAGGAGGAGGAAGAAGAGTGGGAGGTCAGAATGTAGGCGTGTGTAACTTACAAGGGCCTATTGGTTGAAGGAGGAGGCGTGGGGAGAAGAGGAGGAGGAGGAGGAGAGGGGGAGGAGGAGGAGAGGGAGCTTAGGCGAGCTGAAGATGGCGGAAGCAACTGTGGCCAGAACATGTGAATAAGAGATGAAGAGGACCATAGAGGTGAGAGGAAAGAAGAGGAGGAGGAGGAGTGGTCGAGGGATTGGACAGAAGGGTACGTGGAGGCGGCTTTCTTCTCCCCCTCCCCCTCCCTTCGTACTCTCACTCCCCTCTTCCCCATCCTCCCGTAAGCTATCAATTTTCTTTCATACACCTTTCCTCAACTTCCCATTCCATTCCCGTCTCTTTCCTTCCCTCTTCCATCTCCTCCCATCCACCCACTCCTCCTCCTCCTCCTCGTCCTCCTCCTCCTTCTCCTCCTCCTCGTCCACTTCCTCCTCTCTTTTTTTTCTCCTCTCGCCAAATGTTGCACGTTAGTTTGTGGAAAGAAAAAAGTTGTGCACTTCCCCCCCCCCGGGGACCAATAATGAACCTTGTGGCAGCTTAGTGTGTGTGTGTGTGTGTGTGTGCGTGTGTGTGCGTGTGTGTGTGCGCGCGCGCGTTCTCACTCTGCCTGCTTGTATCCTTGCTTCCTCCATCCAGTCTTCCTTCCATTCAAACATTCCTTCTTCTTCTCCTCGTCTTTCTCCTCCTCCTTCTCCTCCTCGTCCTTCTCCTCCTCCTCGTCCTTCACCTCCTCCAACTCCTGCTCCTCCTCCTCCTCTTCATCTTCCTCCTCTTGTTCCACCTCCTCATCCTGTGCCACACTTTTTCCTCTCTCCAGCCCCATCTTCTGCCACTAGTCGTCCTTCGCATTCCCTCCTCACTCCTCCCACTCCCTCCACCCCTTCCCTTCCCCCACTCGCCCTCTGCAGAGCGCGGCGCCTTCTTTCTCATCCCTTCCCCTTTATCTATCCTTCACCCTCCCCTTCCCCACCCCCCTCCCCCTACCCTAACCTCCCCCCACCCCACCCCCCGTCCCTCTTCCTCTCTTCCTTCAGATCCTCTCTCCTCATCGTCTCTTCGGGTATTTTATTTTTCTTTTTTTTTTCTTTTTTTCTTTTTTATACTCTTATCATATTTTCAGGTATTTTATTTTTTATGTTTCTTTTATATTATGTTTTGTTTTATTTTGTAAATTAATTTTGTTTTGTCTTATTCTATATTATCTTATTTGGTCTTGCTTTATGTTCACTTTACTATTCTCTGAAATATGTAAATAAAGAAACCATTACCCGGTTTTTACCTGGCCCGCCATTTTCTGTTCTGACTCCTCCATCTTCCTCATCATCATTCACCACATCATCATCTTCCTTCTCCTTCCAACCCTACTTCTCCACCAAGACCTTCCTCCCACGCCTGTACTATGTGCTGGTATGGATTCGTTGAATATATGTGTAAAACGCAGCTTGAGCTGTTTTCACTTGACCTGCAACTAGCATATTCTCCCATTCTCTTCCTATTTGCTTCTCCCTCATTTTCTCTTTCTCGTATATCCCACTGGGACACATTGATTTCCTCGGAGCCTGAATGATATCTTACGACCGCCAAAAAAAAGTCCTTAAAATTAAATTGCTAGCCAAAACGTATAATTAAAAAATATTGAAATTCGTATATTTGTGAAACGTGGTTACACATCCCCGTAGACTTACAACACCGCAGCTTACTGCTGTTGGATCACAACTCTATTCTCCTCCCGTCCTCTCTTCGTTTCGTTCCCATTGCCCCTTGCACCCTCTCCTCCCTCCTTTCCGCACCCACCCTTTTCCCTGGAGGCTACCGTCGTCCCTACTGCTTTATTTTGTACTAATGTTTATTCAATGATAGACTGCTAGTCATTTTGAGATGTTCCTTAATTCTTCACCGTAATTTTATATACATATTTTAGTCATACTGTTCTAGCGTACAATATATTTGGTATACTTTATTTTTCTTATTGTAATCCTGTAGGTTCATATTTCACCAATTCCTGCTGAAAACCGCGTACAAGTATTGTGGGGTTTCTTTTATATATTCGTGATGCGCGTTAGTTTATGGAATAATTTAGAAATATTATATAGAATACTTATTCCGGTAGTGTAGTTGATGGTAATTTTCGTAAATGAAACTTTTTTTCGCTATTTATTTAGATTGTGATGAGTAGGTCTAGAGTTCTAGACTTTACAGATGGATTCCTCATTCCTGCCCATTTTCTATGATGCACTAAAATTACATTTTCTTTGTTGCAGATGGGTGGCATGACCACAGGTTTCAACGGACCAGGCTACACTATGCAGAGGCCAAACACGCCGAATGTAAATATGAACATGAACAATCCAATGAACGGTATGAACAACATGATGAACAATATGATGAACAACATGGGTGGGAACATGATGAATAACATGCCCATGAACAATATGCAGAACATGTGTGGCCCAACCGGGATGAATAAATGCATGAATATGCAGGTAGGATAAACGTGTTCATCACGTATACGTATAAGTATACTCAATGACATTTTCATTCAAATGACTTTATTTCATACATCTAAAAACTGACTCGGACAAAATTATTTTCCTCAAAGTAAATATAAATGAGATTATTTCGAGTTTATATTGAATAACCTCTTGTTTGCATTTTATAATTATATTTGTTTGATCTAGCTGCAGTTGGGTGATTTTATTCAGTTGAGGGAAACCCATCTACAGTGGAAGGGGTGATACGAGTTTGCCATATGTGGGTTTTGTTAACTCGATTTTTGTTTTCTCTGCCAGCAGGGCATGGGCATGATGTACCAGCGAGCAGTTGGACCCGGGGGTCGTGCGGGTCCATACCCAAACCCGGCGCTGTACATCGCCCAGAAAAGGGCTGCAGTCGCACATAGCCCTGCTGGACAGTTTCCTCAAGGACCTATGCCTCAGATGGGCCAGATGACACAGGTAACTAATACTTTATTCACGTAATCTACTTAATCGCAGTGTACAGGAAAAGAACTACAGTTATGGGATTCTGACTCAATCTTCAGTTGTCATATCATGTTTCGAATTCATATATAGTTCCATCTTTAGTGTGTGTGTGTGTTTATGTGTCAAAGTGTCTATGCATTATTTATTTTACATTTCCTTTTCCATTCATGTATAAAGAAATATTCCATTCTTTTTCATGGTTGAAAAGAATTATATTTTGGCATGCTGGTCCTAAAGATTACGGCTTTCTCCAACAGGGCATGCGAGGAGGTGGAGGGTATCCTGTGCAACAGCCCTTGCCTTCACAATTTCCTCCAGGGCAGGGCATGCGGCCTGCTATGCGGCCAGGGGGACCCTGTCCACCAGGCCCTGGGGCAGGCACGGGGCCATATTCACAAGGCCAGTACTATAATCAACAACAGTACAACAACTTTAACAACCAGTACAACGATATGAGTTCCATGTCTCCCATAAACGGCATGAGTGGAATGAGTAGTATGAACAGTATGAATAGCTTAAGCAATATGAACAGTATGAATGGGATGAACACCATGGCGGGGACAATGGGAGGCATGGCAGGTACCATGGGATCTACCATGGGATCTACCATGGGCATGAGTATGCCCACCATGAACTCCGCTATGCCTGGTGGAGGCACCGGCAGCACAGGCGGAGGCATGACCTCTGCCATGAACATCAATTCGCCAATGAATACTATGAATACACCTATGAACTCCATATCAAGGTAAGCATGATCCATTATATCTGTGTTGAAACAGCTAAAGTTGTTGCCATTAGGCAAACTGATGCAAATATAGATTGTTTTTATTTATTATACACTATCCTGAGCTTGAGTTGGTAGTCTGCCCATATCAGAATGTTCACAATGAAAAGACCTATATATATTGTCTTAAAATGTCAGTATACATATTTGTTTTGTGGAGAAACACAAACGCAAATTAACTCACATGCATCAAACTTTACCTTATGATGTCATTCTCAACACCTCTATCCTTTTGTTTATTCACCCCCACACCAAACAATACCCTGGAGATAAAAGACAATACATACATACATATACCAAAGGCTTTTTTCCCCCTTATAAGGGAGGTAGCCAAAAAACAAAGGTATAAAAACCACTCCCACCCATTCCATCCCTATCACACTCCACTCTCCTCCACCCTCTTCCCTCCCTCTTATCTAAGATAAAAGACAATAATTTTTTTAATATGTATTTTACAGAAATTTGAATGGTGCGCCTGGTAGCATGAACTATCAGCACAGTCCCATACCAGGGAACCCAACACCACCTCTTACGCCCTACATGAGTCCTCCATATGCCACCAACCAGGACGTCAAGCCAGATTTTTCAGAAATGAAGCCAATGCTATTACAAAGTGAGTTTGTAGTTGTATTTTATTTCATTATATTTATTTATTGCAGTGACTATATCTCAGTACGGTTATGTTGAAAGATGAAAATCTGATCATCTAAATCTTTGTGCATAACTTCACTCAGAACATTTTAAAACTACTTGATGTGTTTTTAGGTATCATTTTGTACTGTAAATGATAAGAGATATACAAGTGAAAAACACCTAAGTTCAAACAATGAGGCAGTCTGAAAGCCCAGTTGTCACTATTTGTAATGATACATTTTTTTTTAACCTTATGGCCACATACCTGTTTTATTTGTGAAATTTTATAGAAAAAATGGATATCATGGTTAATAAAGGAATACAAATTAGACAGAGCTTCTTGTGTATAAGAATAGGGAGTAGGGTGTAGAAGACAAGTAGTCTGTATGGTCAGATCTGGGTGTTATATGTCATATCAAATGTTTATACTTGTCATAAAGTATGTCAAGATGTCAGGAGTGCAGTATGTACTTATGTTGGTTAAGTGGATGGATGTTTGCAGTGTAATGAAGTGATTCTTGAGTTTTAAAAGAAATAAAAGATATAAGGGTGATATGGGAGTTTTAGTCTTGATCAGATATCTATCTCAGTGTGGCCTGTTTCACTATGGCCTCTTGTGGTCCCTCTCCCGCCTCTCACTTGGTCAACTGTTGTATGTGATCATCTGAGCTTCCTTTGCCATCAAAGTTCAACTTATCCAAATGAATATAATACCAAACAGGAGGTCATGTGGGTCTTTAGTACTCCCATCAACTTTCACAGGCTAGAAAGGGGAAAACATTTATTTCTATTTCCTTTGCAGAGGATGATGAGCTGCGACTGACGTTCCCGGTGCGAGACGGTATTGTCCTGCAACCCTTCCGTCTCGAACATAATCTTGCAGTTTCCAACCATGTCTTCCAGCTCAAACCCACAGTACACCAAACCCTAATGTTCAGGTAAGTTAGAACAATCTTCTAGACTAGGGGTTCTCAAGCTGGACTACACTATCGAGCTTAGAGTATGAAAAAATGATAACCTACACATGAAAAAAATATTACTAATTTTGATAAATCCTGGTGAGACATTACAAGAAGAGAACAAGGGCTACAAGAACTGACATAAGAGAAAAGAATGAAGAATGAGAAAACTCAGAGTAACAGTGGTAGAAGAAAGGAGAACAGAAGTATAACTAAGTTGTATAAAAGCACCAATGGAAAGCAGATCATTATGTGTGGGTCTTGTATCTTCCTAGTCACAGTTTTGAGTCCCACATTTGTCCCTGATTTCCAGTTCAAGTACACAGGGTAAAGATCAGCTACATGCCTCCTGGGATACAGAAGAAGAAAATAAGAAGGGGAAAAAAATCTATAGGAAAAACAAAATGACATAGGCTCAAGTAAAGAATGATATAAAAAAATACAGCCTCTTATATAGAATAACAGAAGGGTGGGATAAATTGGCATAGGAGATAATATAGCCCAGAACTATATACATTAAAACAAAAAGAGGGGGGTGCTCCAAGAATGAATAGGCAGAATTACTGGGAAGAAATGTAGTGTAATTTCTTCATGGTTCAAAACAAAAATGAGTAAAAGGGCCAAGAAATTCTTTTTCCCGTGCTTTGTGGGAAATTGCATATAGTTTTACAAAATATATGTGCAGTTTATGATTATTATACACATCAGAATGTCAAGTGAAAATTTTATAAAGATGTAAAGGGGAAGCTGTGCATTAATCTATCCTCAGCCTTCAGAGGTACAAAATTGTTAATTGATTGTCTTATCCTTTCAGGTCAGATCTTGAGCTACAATTGAAATGTTTCCATCACGAGGACCGACAAATGAACACCAACTGGCCTGCCTCTGTCCAAGTTTCTGTCAATGCCACACCTCTCAACATAGACAGAGGAGAAAACAAGACATCACATAAACCTTTATACATCAAACATGTGTGTCAGCCTGGGAGAAACACGATACAAATTACTGTAACAGCTTGCTGTTGTGTAAGTATACTGGCATATATATGGCATCTAGAAAAAAAATCAGTCATTGGATTGTGCTACATATATATATATATATATATATATATATATATATATATATATATATATATATATATATATATATATATATATATATATATATATATATATAATGTGTGTATATGCATAAAAGGGGTTAATGCAATGGATTTAAACCCCCAAAAGTTTCACACTGCTAAATTGAATAGCCTGGTAGCACCCAGAATAAAGGAATAAGGACTCCCTAGTATGGAAGTATACATTCATATACCAAAGGCTTTTTTCCCCTTACATGGGGGGTAGCCAAAGAAGTATGGAAATAATTAATTTCTTGTTTCTGTTTCAGTCACATTTGTTCGTACTACAACTGGTTCATCGGCCAAGTGTACGAGGAATTCTCCAAGGTCTGTTGCGTAAGAGGCTCCTTCCAGCAGAACACTGTGTTTCAAAAATAAAGAGAAACTTCAATTCTGTCGCAGCTTCAAATGGCTCCATGAACAGTTCTGACGGAGATGGGGTTGAACAAACAGCAATTAAGGTAAGTCTCATATACAATTTGTACCTAATAACTGATTGACAGTATTCAAGACATTGCATTGTCAGAATTATAATTATCACTTGATAAATGCATGTACTATTTAATCATCTAATTATAACCAAAGAATGTAATGATAATTTATTGACTTTAGTTAATCTAGTTATAACTAAATTCTTTAACTTGTTTTTGGCAGGTGTCTCTAAAATGCCCAATAACATTCAAGAAAATAACATTGCCAGCAAGAGGGCATGACTGTAAACATATTCAATGTTTTGACCTTGAATCCTACCTACAACTAAATTGTGAACGTGGATCTTGGCGATGCCCTGTTTGCAAGTATGTATCATTTTAGCTACTTACATTCTTGAGAATTCTGCAGGTTTCCAGACCGGCTTCTTCCAGAATTTGAAAAGCACTCTGATATATATCACAGACATATGATTATGGTATTACATGAGCTTACTATGGTCTTTCCTTAGCAAAACGGCATACCTGGAAGGTCTGGAAGTTGACCAGTACATCTGGGGCATCTTAACTACCTTGGCTAGCTCACCTGTGGATGAAGTCACAATGGATTCATCTGCTTCTTGGAGAGCCATGCAACCACCCAACCCACATGGAGGTCAAGGTGTAAAGGAGGAAGATTCAGATACTTGCATGAAACGGTGGAACAAAGCAATGTCTCCTGGTAGTATGACCCTTCCTACCACCAACAGCTTTGACATTGGTCCTTCAATGAGTCCTTATGTTCCTCCAGACATGAACAGTGAGTATTAGACTATAATTCTAAAGACAAAATTTCTCTGCTTCTTAAGATTACTTTGCAATGTATGCAGGCCTTTGTACAACTATATAACTGTCTTTGGCAAAATCTATTGTAACTGTAAATATCTTTCATGTTTATTAGTTTCCATAATTGATTAGTTACCAAGATATTAAATGTTTTTCAGGCATTAACAATGGTTCTATGATGAACTTGATGGGTGGAAGCAGCGGCAGCAGCTCTAGTATGCCTCGATCAGGGTCCCAGTTTGACCTAAATTCTCCTGAATTTAATGGAAGTAGTGGAGGAGGCATAGGTGGAGGAGGACCCCTTTCACAACTTAGTGAATCTGTCAATAAAATGGATCCACTTAGCGCAATGGAGAAGTCCTTAAAGGAGCAAATGGGACCACCAAACCCTACTTCCACCACCACTGCAACCACCTCATCTTCCTCATCATCTTCCTCATCTTGTCCTTCATCATCAGCATCATCATCATCGTCTTCATCAACCACCACGACCACCACAACTACAGCTACAACTGCAGTTGCAACTCCACAATCTGCCACCTCTACACAAGTAAGTTTTGGCTGTGATTACAGAATGTTGGATGGAAGCTTATGTGTAATCATTTCACTAATATATAAGTCTACCAAGTTAATTGCAACCTATTACAATATACTGTAAACAGCCCTCACCTCTCCCAATGGATTAAAAAAAAAAATAGATAAATAAATAAAATAACTGGCTTACCATTCTAGTTTTAAAGTGTAGTAATAATGTATCTGATAGTAACGTTCATAATTTTGAAAATCTGAATGACAGTTACAGCATTCATGTATCCCAAAACTAAACCTGCAGGGCAGGCAATAGTTAATATGGGTATATGGTCCTGATTTATAATTTCAGTAACTATTTTCTCAAGTTTAAATGAAATCCTATGGCTCCATAATAGCTAGCAACTGTCCTCAGCCCCCTCCATAATAGATCTTACCAGAAAGAAATACTGGCTGTATTTTATTAATATATATTTGTTCCTATGTCAGTGGCTAAAAGGAGAAGAATGCTTGTAATTTGTCATTTCTCTTTATGTGAAATATTACTCATTTCCCCTCTCTCTCTCTCTCTCTCTCTTTTGTATGTAACATTACTTCTTACCTGATCTGCCTCTGGCTATAACATCAATGCCATCTTTGTTTTCCCCCTTTATTTCCCCCCAAATTAAGATTTTAGATGAGTGTTATCTGTTTAAGAATCCATGCAAACCATAGAATCTGAAATTTACATGATATTTCAAATTTGAAAATTAGTAAATAGTTACAGTAGGTTGTTTAATTATATAATTCTGGAAGAGAAATGTAAATAGAGTCTGTTACCACATTCATGCATTGATGAATATTACCTAGACCCATATTGATCCATTTCCTCAATTTCATATTTCAGTCTGGTGGAAACTCTGGTTCCACAATGCCCACTACGCCACATACTCCGCACACTCCACACACACCACATACTCCCGGGGGAGGAGGAGGAAGTGGTGGGCCTCCAAGTGTACCTCCAGCTTCTGGTAAGTTAAACTCAGTGAAGGATTTTAACAAGTATGAAGGATATACATGAAGAATCCGTGAGAAAAAATATATATAAACACAGTATCTAATGATTGAAGACAGGATAACCTATTCATTATATGGCAAATTGTACATATTTTGAATATATCAGTTCTATTTTGTCTATAAATATTCACTTATTAATACATTTGTAATAATTGTATTCTAGGTGGCAGCAGTACTTGCATAAGCACCAACACAAACACCTCCAACCCCAACACCAGCAACAGCAGCACCAACAACACTACAACCTCCAGCAACAATACAACCAACAGTGATGCATGTAATGAAATCGGAGACTTGCCAACCTTAAACTTTGACCCTCTGGATGGAGATGGGCCAGGCCAGGACAGCCTTGATGTAAGTCATATCATTTCATGATTTTGTCAAGTGCTATTCATTCATGCTTGATCATTCATGCACTATTTATAGTGTGTGTTGTGTATTTACCTAGTTGTATTTTATGGGAAGAGAGCTGTGCTCGTGGTGACCTGCTTTTGTATCTTTCAGCATCCAGTTTGAGCTTAAATTCTTGTATAGTTTATGCTATGTTATATGCATTGTACATGTTGAATTACAGTAATTAATTAGATTATTTGACTTCATATCTGATACAAGCTTGTATAGCTTGTTAGTATCCCATGGTTTGATTATGTATTAGTAATTGAGGATCAATATACCTCACATTATCCTACTTCTTACATTTCTCCAAGTTGAAATTACATCAGTTCATAGACTTGCACAAGTCCAGTTATTTAAAATATATTGTATTACACCCAAAGCAACTTGCATGTGGTAGTGTGTTTATAATCATTCAGTCCATTGTTGCCTTGAGTTTCTCTGACCTCATTCCTATGGCAATCAGTAGTCTTGTTGCATTGCTTCTGACCCAGGCAGTGGGCAGGAGACAGGGATGACCTTTCATCCACAAGGATCTCAGATAAAAGGGAAATGATTGATGGGTTAGATTTGGTGCATGCCTTGGCTGGCTACCTCCTTTGCAAGGGTGGAAGATGCCTATTGGTTTATAGATAAATAGATAGAATTAGTAGTGGTTCTCAGACCTTCCAATAAGGAATATTGGGTCTGTTTGTGTCGTGTCTGGGGTGATTACTCTACTACTGGCTAGTAGGAGAAGGAGGAGGAGGGAAGAAGTCGGCTGTTGTTAGTTCTCTTTAGTGGTGAAGAAATAGTGGAAGATGATTGACCTTAACCCCAATCAGGAGACTAAGTGCCAGTCCCCTGGGTTGTACCTCTAGATGGAATTAAAGGTGTTGATAAGACTTGGAGTTGGGAAAGAGGGAGATGATCCTATTGAATGTCTTCCATGCAGCACCACTGTGCACAGTACCCGTTCTTAGCTCCATCTGTTGAGATGCGTGGAGTAAGGGACTAGTGATAAGTGCCTGTATGTGTTAGTCTTGTGAAAGAGACATTAGAGAGAATCATTGTCCTGTCACCCATCTTCAAGTCTCATCAATACTCTTAACTCCATCTAGAGGAACACTGCAGAGGGACTGACAACCTGTTTCCAGCCCCAAGATCTATCATGGCAGCTAAACAGTGAGCCCTGCCATATCTGAAGTGCCATTATCCAAACCTCACCATCATTATCTAATTTGCGTGTATTGTATACCACATTTATTCCTTTAGAAATTAAAATTTAGCATTGGAATGGGAGAGTGGAGAATGAAGGGGGTGACAATTTTACATTGCGTATCCTGTGAAGGAAAACAAATGGGTGTTGGATGGGTGGAAGGCGGATGCTGGTTACCTCCCATATATGAGTATTAATTCTATTAACTGGAAACACCAGTACTGGAATTGTCAGCAACACTCCTTGAGTCCTCCCATACATCTCTGTGAAAATAATTGGTCTCACATTCAGTAATAACTCCACATGTATATATATATATATGTATAAATGGGCAGGAGATTTTCTCTTAAACAAGTAGAGTTAAATGTGATTGCTAGTTCTGCTTTTTGTATTTTCTTTAAGACATTCTCTTTGTGTCTTAAGGTGGTCTTATTTTCTCTATTGAGATCTAAGATGATTTCTCCATAAAAAGCAGTGCAATGAGAATAAGACCCAGCTATTCCACAGCAAGGTCTGACAACTGGAACTAGTTAGTTTAACCCTACTAGACTTCACCTTATGGCAATACCCCTCCTTGCCTGCTCAAAACAAAATATAAAGCTGATGAGTAGAATGTCCCTTTGGGATGTATCATTTCTTCATCCACACACAATCCTTCCGTTCACTCTGGTTTTTTTTTTGTTTTTTTCTCCACTCTTTCTTCCCTGTTCAAAAGACATTTCACATGGATACAAAATACTATTCACCCCACTCAGTTATTTCAGTCTCAGTCAGTCTCTCAATCTCACTTTTTACATTTCTGAATTCCACACTCCCTTTGTTAGTCTTTCCTCATTCTTTCAATGTGCCTATACCACTTCAGCATAATTCCACCCTCTCTGACAACTCCTTAGCTATTCCTGTTCTGTGTCTCACTTTCTATTCCTCATTCCATCCATTCTTGTATCACATGTCATCTTTCTCAAACAGTTCATCCCAAAAACATTTAGTCACTTCCTCTCCACTTCTTTTATACTCCAGGTATGTGCTCAATACAGTACTGTAAGAATTACTTCTTCATACAACTTTCTCTTTGCATTCATCTCCAAATACCTATGTCTCATAATACTTTTCAATTCACTCAGACATTTACTTGCTTCATTTGCTCTGTAATTCAACTCTAAATTCATTCTTCCATTCACTGCCACATGAGAACCCAGATACACTCCACTTTCTTAAGCCTATCACTTGTCACACACTCATTCAACCTACCACCCCATTGACATTTTGTGTGCATCTCATCACTTACTTTCACCCACATTCTCTCACATACCCTTCTCTTTAATAATTCAGTATATTGACATTTATCTTTTGAACTACCTACCAAATGCTTATGGCCCCTTATAAGGGAGGTAGGCAGCCAAGGATGCACTCACTTCCACCCATCCCAATTCTATTCATCACCCATTTGTTTCCCTTTCCATCTTAGCTAATAAACCTGCTTATGGGGGTCTTGCAAGATCAACATTGGAAAAAAATCATTTCCATACATTCTGTCTTTAGATTCCATCAACCACCATTTGGAGTCGTAGCTCCAAAAGACTGACATGCCATCTCTACACTAGGGCAAGATCTCTATCAGATTTAGCTATCTTTCCTCCTTTTTTAACATATGGAATTTACAACCAGCAACTGCACCCCTCTTCCTGCCAGTTAGTGACAAAGAAGACTCATATTGATACACAGATGTCCAGTATTTCTAACCACAGTTATTTATGGAAGGGCCCAAGGACCTTTGCTGACTACTGTAGGATTGTGGGTTTCCAATTAGTGAAATAATTACTAATAACATCATGCTATTCAATCTTTTTACCCCTACACCTTGTTTTGAGATATATGACTCATATGAAATTACTCTTAGTACTATATGCATGAGTTTTCAGCGGAATAACTTATTTTCTTTTTCCCAAGATTTCCAAGATTTCCTGCCACATACATAGGCAGTAGAAAATTAATACCAACCATTCATGATGAACAACTGTAATTTTTTCTGTCAAGAAGGAAACGAGCCTCAACATAAACAGTTTTTCCATTAGTGTTGTAAGTGCATATAGGCCTGGCAGGGAGAAGAGTGTAGAAGAAAGGGAGGCCTTTGGGATAGATTTAAATGAGTACATAGAGGATTTAGGGAGAAATGTCAATGTAATAGTACTGGGAGACCTTAATGCTAGGGTAGGAAATGGTCCAATTGATGGAGTGGTTGGGAAATGTGGAGTTCCAGGAAAGAATCGTAGTGGAGAGTTGATGGTGGAAATGTGTCTAGAAAGAGAGTTGATGATAGCAAATACAGTGTTTCGGAAGAAAGTCAAGCATAAGTACACATGGGAGAGGGTGGTAGATAGAGCATTGATGGATTATGTAGTGGTAAATAGGACTATGATAGGAAGAGTTAAGGATGTACATGTGCTAAGGGGAGAGGGTGGGGGAATATCAGATCATTTTTTGGTGGAAGGTAAGTTGAGAGTGGAGGATAGATGGAGAAAGAGGAAAGGGACAAAAGGTAGGGAGGTGCTTAGAGTGAACTCTTTAAATGAAAAGGAAAAGAAGGAGTACAAGAAGAAGCTGAAGGAGGAGTGGGAGGGAGTGAAGGATAGAGTAGAGCTAGGTGTGGAGGAGGAATGGGGATGGTTCAAGGAGGGAATCACAAAGTGTGCAAGGATGGTGTGTAGAACAAGAAGGACAGGAGGAAATAGAAGGAAGGGTAGTGAATGGTGGGATGAGGAAACAAAGAAGGTTGTAGAAGAGAAGAAGCAAGCTTTCACAGATTGGTTACAAAATAGGACGAGGGAGTCATATTAGAGGTACAAAGAAAAGAAAAGAGAAGTAAAGCAAAAGGTAAAGGAGGCAAAGAGGAGAGCAGATGTGAAGTGGGGTAAGAGTATGACAGAAAATTTTGAAAGTAAAAAAAGATGATTTGGAAAGAAATTAAGAGAGGAAGAGGAGGTGAATCAAGTAGAGAAGAAAAGGTAAAAGGTGCAGATGGAGAGATGATAATGGAAGAGAAGGCAGTAAGGGGAAGATGGGCAGAATATTTTAGGGAGTTGCTAAATGTGAAGGAAGATAGAGAGGGAAAGATAGTTGCAGTGGGAAATGCTAAGAAAATGACCGTGATGAGTGAGGAAAATGGAGGAGAAATAAGGAAGGATGAAGTGAAGGCAGTTGTTAAGATGATGAAAGCAGGTAAGGCACCTGGTCTGGATAGATGCCATGCAGAATGTCTAAAAGAAGGAGGTACAGTGATGGTAGACTGGCTGGTGAGGTTATTTAATGTTTGCTGGAGAGAGGGTAGAGTGCCGGAGGACTGGAGGAGTGCCTGTATAGTTCCACTTTACAAAGGAAAAAGGGACAAGTGTGAATGTAGTAGTTTCAGAGGGATTAGCTTGTTAAGTGTAGTTGGGAAGGCTTATGGGAGGATCTTGATTGAGAGGATTAGAAGAGGAACAGAGGGAGTAATTGGTGAGGAACAGTGTGGATTTAGGACGGGTAGAGGTTGTGTAGATCAGATCTATGTGGTAAGACAAATATGTGAGAAAGCTATAGGAAAGGGGAAGGATGTTTTTTGGGCTTTTATGGATCTGGAAAAGGCTTACGATAGGGTAGACAGGAAGGCACTGTGGGAGGTTATGCAGATATATGGGATAGGAGGAAAGCTTCTGGGAGCTGTCAAGAGTTTTTATGAGAGTAGTAGAGCTTGTGTCAGGATTAGAAATGGAGAGAGTGAATGGTTCGAGGTAAAGGTGGGACTCCGTCAAGGATGCGTTTTGTCACCCTGGCTGTTCAACTTATACATGGATGGGGTAGTGTGAGAGGTAAATGCAAGGGTAGTGGGTCAGGGATTGGAGATGGTTAAAGAAAATGGAGAAAAGTGGGAGGTGAGCCAGCTGTTGTTTGCTGACGACACTGTGCTTGTGGCAGGATCGGAGGAGGGACTGAGGAAGTTGGTGACAGAGTTTGGGAGAGTATGTGATAAAAGAAAGCTGAAGATAAATGTGGGTAAAAGTAAGGTGATGAGATGTACAAGGGGTGAAAGTGGCAGTAGACTGGAAGTGAGCATTAAGGGAGAGCGACTGGAGGAAGTGGATAGTTTTAGATACTTGGGTGCAAATGTGGCAGGAAAAGGTGGAGTGAAGGTGGAGGTAGAATGTAGATTGAGAGAAGCAAGTAAATGCCTTGGTGGATTGAAGAGTGTAATGAGGAATAGACATTTGGGAATGGATGCTAAGAGGAGACTGTATGAAGGAGTGATTGTGCCAACAGCGCTGTATGGGGCAGAAACATGGAAGATAAGAAAGGAAGAGAGAAGGAGTTTGAATGTGTTTGAGATGTGAGAAGTATAATGGGGGTTACTAGGCTAGACAGAGTGAGAAATGAGGAGGTGAGGAGAAGAACAGGGGTGGAAAGGGAGTTGGGAGATAGGGTTGATGAAAGAGTATTAGGATGGTTTGGACACATGGAAAGAATGAGTGAAGAAAGACTAGTAAAAGAGGTATGGAAGGCAGATGTAGAGGGAGTGAACATGAGGGGACGTCCTAGGATGAGGTGGATGGATGGGGTGAAGGGGGCTTTGGGGAAGAGTGGAATGTCTGTTGAGGAAGGACGGGAGAGGACACAAGACGGGTGAATGGAGAATGGTTGTATATGGATGATGTTGTGATGCATGAGGTGGAATGGGCAGAGGGATGGGGGGTGAGGTAGTATGTGTGAGCAAAATTTGACGCAGCCCAAAGGGATTTCTCCCCGTCTTCTCCTTCTATGCATGGGGGGACAGAGAGGGGGGGTCGCCGATTTAATGAAGCGGCCTTGCTGTGGATGTGCTGTGTCTTGCGACACTGCTTCTGACCCAGGGCAGTGGACAAGGTGCAGGGATGACCCGTCATCCAGGAGGTGCTAAGATAAGAGGGAGGGTGGGGGGGTGTGGAGTGTATTCAGGGATGGAATGGGTGGGAATGATTTTATGCCTTTTCCTTTTTGGCTACCTCCCTTGTAAAGGGGAAAAAGCCTTGGTATATATATGTATGTATGTATGTTTTCTCTTTATAAATGAATAAGAAATTACCTTTTAGTTATAAGATCTCTGTACTGTACATGGATAACTGTCAATCAGTTGTCTTATTTTCACTCCTTTCCCCTTTCAACATTTTCCTTCATAGATCACATTTGATTTAATAAATATGGTATAGAAGAAGCTATAATCAAGTGTAAGATGATTAAAAGAATTTAATATGGTATTTATAAAGTTCTTTGTTTTCTCCACAGGTGTTCAGTACAAGTGTTGACCCAATGGATCCGTTAGAGCTATTGTCATACCTTGAACAACCTGACTACAACACCCCTCCATCCTCGGGAGCCTCTTCACAAGGCCAGGGTGCTGGGAGTGCTACACCTGGGGGTGCCGGCCATTCCTCTTTGCCAGACACAGAAGATATACTCGCACTCTTTGAATAGAAATAGACTAGATGGTGCTTTTTTTTTTTCGTTGCTTTTTTTTTTGTTCACCATATCAAGGACAAATAGTTCAAATGAATATTGTATTGTAGTAACATTAGAAATGACAATTAGATTCTCATTCAGAAAGGCTTAGAGTTAACCATATGGACAAGAGCTCTGTGCCAGAACTACGGTAGTGGTGTTACTCACGGAAATGTACAGTGATTATGTGGCTTTACCCTCCACAGATAATAGTGCAAAGATGGTGCAAAAGTGATTTAGTGATTTTTTTTCTTCTCTAATTTCTTTTCTTTGGCTAGACAGGACCAAAAGGAAAGGTTTAATAAGCCAAATAAGTGCTTAAGCATATTGTACAGAAAGGAATTTACACCAGTGAATCAAGTGCTAATAGCCTAGAGAAATATGCAGGTCCAAAGACTTGGCAAATACTGAAGAGGCTAAATAATGATGTACAGTACAGTGTCTGATGAACTGACATCAAAATGACAAATTACAAAATGTGTCGAGTTAGTTACCATGACTTTTAGTATGTATAGATGACTGCCACATAATAGATCCTTAAGGGAATATAGGGAATGATTCTAGTGTTGCAATAGTTCTCTGTCAGTTTGTATATATACATATAATTCATCAGCACAGTGGAAGGTGGGGGGACATCCTCAGAAATGTGAATTGTCTATGAAGTCTGATGAAGACATTTAGTCCATAGATCCCACCCACTGTACCAAGGGCTTGTTCCTAGTCCTCTTGGTTGATTGAGAATGTTGCCTGATAATGAATGTTGCTTTGGTGTAGACATGCTGAAAGTGTGATATATTGGGCTGCAGTGGTGGGCAATGGGTAGAATCATTAAGACGAATTATTGCATTTATTTATAGGTCCCTTACCCACCAGCATGTAGCCTAAATTTGTAAATACGTGTGTACAGAAAGAAGTGTTCTTTTATTTATCTCACCTTGAAGCGCTCTCCCCTAGAGACCTACGCAATGCCCAAGCTTTAAAATCCCTCGCGCTGTCTTCACTCGTAGTTTCCAGGATCACAACACACAACCACAACCATCACAACCAGCAAGCCAAACCCACATGGAGGGGCGTTGTTGAGCCAGGTGGACAGCTGAGCTTAGCCAAGGGTCAATACCACCTCCAATCATGCAAATCTGTGGACTGACTCGGGCTGTGTGTTTCTGAGGGAAATGTCTACTGTTTAGTGCAAGATCTCATGTTATATGTAAATTGACCAGTTTTCTTTCATGTAAATCATTATTCATATACTTAGGATGTTATGGATTTTTTTGTTGAAAGACCAATTGTGTAAATCTAAGACTTAAAGGCCCTAAAAAGTGAGAAAACAGTGATTGTTTTTACATACTGACCTGACCTTGCCTTGATGGTAGTAAGTGTGTTTCCCTTGATGCGCAAATCACGCAAAGGCCCGATCAGCCTTTTGGCTTCATGCAAACTCTGATGAGCAGAACTGTTGGGAGCAACAAAAAAGTAATTTTGTATTTTGATATTGGTGTTAGCATCCATGACACTTTCTTTCTTCAACATTTTGTCTCAAGACTTTGTGATTTTAGATATGGCAACTGTAATTTTGTATCACAATTTCATTCATGCAATTTCAATATTTTATACCACAGAAATGTTTGTATTTGTGTTCATCAGAGGTCATGTATAAGCCATCCTTTCTTATGTAAACTGTACCAGAGATCTTCAAACATAGTTTCTAACTCAAGAGTGTTGGTTTTATTTACCAAAGAAGGTAAAACCAGATGCTGATTAAGAAGATCAAAGCCTATAATCCATATGAACTCATGATCAAACACCAACCAGTGTATTATCACTAAATTTTTCACAAGATCTTTATTCTATGGAAAAAATACAATTTAATGTTCAGGGAATTCCATCAAACTGGTACTATTCTGTATGTTTCAAATATGACCCAGGAAATTTTAAAGTTAACACAGTCCAGGGTTCAAAGGGTATCCAAAACAAATCCACTTTGTATATATAGCTGGGAAAACACAAAATGTGAAAATGCAAATGATGTACTGTAGTCTGTGTAGTCACCCATTTGTTCTATAGTCTATATGAAATTTTAGAATATATTTTGTGACAATAAAAAGAAATTTTACTTCATGTATGATCTAACCAAAAAAGAAAAAAAAAGTATAACAACAATTATGAAAACAATAATTGGAAGTTAATTACATTCCACAAAAGTGGAATTAAAATTTCCTGACTTTATATACATCAATGTATATTACATTCAACATTATGGTTACACTAAAATATATATCTACATAAAAGGAACTGAGTAGATACGCAATATATATATGCACAAACAAACTTGGATGCGTAGGTGCAGGCAGGGCTCTATAACTTAGCCAATTAGATGATTTAAACTGAGCCAAACTTTTTATATTTATTACCCTCGGTTCAAAACCTAAACAGTAATTGGTTTTGAACTCTATATGCATAGAGCATGTTAACTACATTGCAGATTCTCCTGTTTATGTACTGTTATATGTTTGTTTTGTCATTTGTGCCCTTGTCTGTGTTTTTGTAAGTGTACATTCCTTCTTTCATTTTTATACTGTATTTTACTTTGGGTAACTTTCTATTCCTCTGTAGTCATCCCATCTCCTCTCACATTACTTTATGGTTTGTATTTGTTACTTTAGGTTGCAATTTGTGTCATATCTATCATTTTATTTGGGAAATTAAGTTTCTTCACATCTTTTTTTGCCTTTTGTTGTATGAAGTTGTAGATTGTGTCCTTCCATTGTCTTTGTCTGAATTGTTTTCCCAGGACTTGTTCATTATTTGAGAAGCCACAGAGGGAGATAAAAAAAAAACCTGGTGGCAGTAATAATAAAATGATAATTGCTGCTAAGTACAAAATGGGTTGCTACAGGAGAGGTGCCACAGAAAAGAATGATATAGCTTTGTGGCAACTTGAATAAAAAGGTAAGTGCCACATAACATGGAAAGAGTTAGAGTACTTGTAAAAGGTGACATATATATATTTTTTTTTCAATGTTGTTTACTAGAGTTTCTCTAGTCATTCCATATGTCAGCCCTTGCTGGCTTAGTAATACTCTTGTAGTATCCCTTTAGACCTTTTGAGTTCATCACCAAGGTGCTTAGATGGAAAAAGTGGTTGAATGTGTTTTGTCTATGATGTGGATGTATACTTTGACTTGGCCACTCCTTTTATAAGAGAGAAAGGGCCTTTTATATATACATGTATCATACCTTTGATATATATATATATACACACACACACACACACACACACTTTCAGCGAACGGACGGCTTGAAGAGCGCTCTGAAGAAAAGTGAAGATTGTGGATAACAACGCAAAGAGAAGTGCCTTTTTGTATTTGCAGGGGGGGGGAAATTGCTCGTGAGGTAGTGGGAAAGTAAGGAAAGAGGAGAGGGGGAGGGATTGCTGGGGAAATGGAAGGAAATGAGGATGTGGTGGACTTGGCCCAGGCAGACGGGCGTAAGGTAAACATGAAAAGACCACCGGACCAGCTCAGTGATGACGAAATGGCAAATAAAAATGTAAAGATTAGAAGTATAGAGAGGAGCAATACAGAAGAAAGTGACGAGAATATGTTCCAGGGATTTAAAGAGGGTGGGGGGGACACAACCCCCCCCCCCCCGACTGATAAGACTAGAGGAGAGAGTTGATAAGGTGATCGAGGACTTGGAGCGTAAGTTAGGTAACGTAGACTCCATTTTTCAAAGAATTGAAAGGTTGGAACAACTAGAGAAGGCTAACAGAAACTTAACTGAAGAAATAGAGGACCTAAAAAGACAGTTAGGAAATGTAAAGGAGGAGAATGAGAAATTGAAGAAGAATAGTAATGAAAACAAAGAGAAAATAGCTACAGAAGCTAAAAATTGGAGAATAACTCAAGAAGGGAATAAGGTTTCATTCACTGACATAGTCAAACAACAATTGAAAGAACATAATGAAGACTCAGTTATTAAAGTGATGAGACAGAAGGAGAATATAGTAAGAGAATTAGCTGACAAAAAGAAATGTATAATTATATTAGGAATGGAAGAGAAACATAACCCAGATAGAACCGCAAGAATCAAGGAGGAAAATGAAAGAGTAAGCAGTTTATTAAAATTAGTCCAGGAAGATGAACCAGAAATTATAAAGGAAATTGAGGAAAAATTCAGACTCGGAAAATATAGTACAGATAAGACCAGACCAATTAAGATTAAATTCAGGTCACAAACAACAGCAGAGAAAATTCTATCCAAGACAGGGAAACTAGCAACAAATGATCAATATAAAAAGGTATGGATAAAAAGAGAAATGAATAAGGAGGAAAGAGAGGCAGAAAAGAAGAAAAGAATTGAAGCTAAGGCAAAAAACGAGGAAAGAACGGAGTCAGAGAAAGAGAGATTCTATTAGAGAGTAGTGAACATGAAAATAAAGCAGTTCGACATACTAAAGAAAAACATAAGGGAAACAGAGAATACAATGGAAGTGGCAGAAAACTAAGAGTGTCTTACACAAATATAGATGGATTGATAACAGGATTGAATGAACTGAATGATTATTTGAAAGAAAAAGAACCGGACATAATGGGAATTGTAGAAACAAAATTAAAAGGCCCACTACCACCCAACAGTGTAGGACATGATACATACAATTATTGGATTAGAAACAGAGAGAAAAAACAAGGGGGTGGAGTTATGTTCCTGACTAAGAGGGATATAAACGTGAAAGGTGTCATATATGGAAAGAATACAGTAGAGATGATTATGATAGAAGTGGAAGACCGAGATAAGAAGAGCAGAAAATTTGTGATCAATTATGTGCCTCCGAAAACAGCCTCATGGGAGGAGAGTGAACATAAAAGTATGTTAGAGGACACAAAGATAGCATTAACTAAAATAATGGAAGACGGAGGAAGAATAGTTATGATGGGCGACTTTAATTGCAAAGAAATCTGCTGGGAAGAAATGACAGTAAAGAGTGGTGATGACTCATGGGGAAATGCTCTACTTGAGATGATTACTGACCATTCAATGACACAATGGATACAAGAGAACACTAGGTATAGAAATGAAGAAGAACCATCGAGGCTAGACTTAATAATTACATCTGAACCTAGAATAGTAGATAAGATTGAATATAAAACACCAATAGGTAAAAGTGACCACATATTGATTGAACTGGAACTTAATGAAGAAAAATATATGAAAAGAAATGAACAATATAGAAAAGGAAGAATGATGTATGAAAAAACAAACTTTGATAAAATAAGAGAATTCTTCCAACAAGAAAACTGGGAAGAAATATACAAAGAAGAGACAACAGTGGAAGAGAAATGGAATATTTTGACAAAAATTTACAAAAAAGGAGTGGAAAAGTATGTCCCAAGTCAAAAACAAGAAAAAGAATATGTAAAATGCTGGTACAACAAAAGTTGTAGGGAGTTAAAGGACAATAGAGACAAAGCCTGGAACAGATGGAAAAAAGACAGAAGACCTGAAAAATGGAAAATATATACTGGTTATAGAAATGAATATGTACAAAAGTGCAGAGAGGAAAAAAGAAAATATGAAAAAGATGTTATAGAAAAGTGTAAAGATCAACCAAAACTATTCTACAGATTTGTAAACAATAAACTGAAAAACAAACAAGACTTAGAGAAATTAAGACAAGGAGGAGTTGAATACACTGAGGAAATGGAAATGGCAGAAATTATGAACAAACATTTTAAATCAGTGTTTACAAGGGAAAATATACAACCTGAAGAGATTGAATGGAAGGAAAAAGTCCCCCCTATGGAAGAAATAGAAGTAACAAAGAATGAAATATTGACACACTTGGGTAATTTTGATGTCAGAAAATCGCATGGGCCAGATGAAATAGCAAACTGGATTCTGAAAGAATGCAGGAATGAACTGGCAGACAAAATACATAGCATAATAAGCAGTTCCTTAAAAGAAGGAAAAGTTCCAGAAGATTGGAAAAAAGCAAATATAGTACCTATATATAAAGGAGGAAATAAAGAAGAACCTACCAACTATAGACCAGTCTCTCTAACAAGTACAATAGCAAAAATATGTGAAAGAATTATCAAAAGTAGATGGGTAAAATACTTGGAAAAAAACAACGTACTAAACCCAAGGCAATTTGGATTCAGACAAGGACGATCATGCGTCACCAATTTAATAAGTTTCTATTCAAGGCTAATAGATATAATACAAGAAAGAGATGGATGGGCTGATTGTGCATTTCTAGACCTAAAAAAAGCTTTTGACAAAGTACCACATAAGAAGTTGCTTAAGAAATTAGAATATGAAGGAGGAATACAAGGTAAATTGCTAAATTGGATGGAAGACTTTTTGCAAGAAAGAAAAATGAGAGTAGTGATAAGAGATCAGCACTCAAAATGGAATGAAGTAATAAGCGGTGTCCCGCAGGGAACAGTTCTGGCCCCAATAATGTTTGCTATATATATTAATGATATGGATGAAGGAATTGAAAGCTATATGAGCTTCTTTGCAGATGATGCAAAATTACTGAAAAGAGTGAAAACTGAAGAAGATTGTGAATCACTACAGAGAGATCTAAATAAAGTACAAGAACGGAGTAGGAAGTGGGAGATGGAGTTCAATACAAAAAAGTGTAGTATAATGGAATTTGGAAAAAGCAAAAACAGAATAACAGGATCATATAATTTGGGAGAAGAAGGAATAAAAAAAGTAGAAAATGAGAAGGACCTGGGAGTCATTGTTATGAATAATATGTCACCTGAGAAACATATAAATAAGATTTTTGGAGAAACTTATAATTTAATAAGAACAATCAAAGTGGCATTTACATACCTGGATGAAGAAATGGTGAGGAAAATCCTAATCACCCTGATAAGACCAAGATTGGAATATGCAGCAACGATATGGTCACCAAGTACAAAAAAATGTATAAAAAAACTTGAAAGAATACAAAGAGCAATTACAAAACTGGCACCAACACTCTCAAAACTATCATATGAAGAGAGACTACAAAAACTTAAACTACAGACACTAGAGCAAAGAAGAGAGAGAGGAGATTTGATAGCTATTTACAGAATCATGAAAGGCATAGAAATTACTGATAGAGAGAATCTGATAAAATGGGATGACAGAAATACAAGAGGACACGGAAAGAAAATAAAAAAAGACAGCTATAGAAGAGATTTTAAAAAGAACAGCTTTCCTCACAGAGCAATAGACAGTTGGAACAAGTTAGATGAGAAAGTGGTGTGTGCAAAATCAATACATGAATTTAAAAATAGTTTAGATAAAATGAGATATGAAGACGGGACCCCACGAGCATAGCTCCCCTTCCCGTAAAATACAACTAGGTAAATACAACTAGGTAAATACACACCTATCTACCAATAGGCTTCTTCCCCTTTATAGGGAAGATAGCCAGCCAAAGCATACACCTGCCTCCACCCATCCCACTGATGCATATTCCAGGTAAGAGAGAAACAGGGTAATGTATTGAGTGACTGACTGACTGATCTTTAATAATAATAATAATATATATATATATATATATATATATATATGTATGTATGTATATACCGTATATATGTCATATAGATAGTAAAAGGTACTTTCCCACTTATAAGGAGGGGTGATCAGCCTCGGCATGCACCTACCCTTCACCTATCTCACAAACAATTATTTGTTGTCTTTTTTTATCTTGCTCCGTGTAGTTAATGAATGGAATAAACTTCCTGCACAGGTAGTGCAATGTAGTTCAGTTCGAAGCTTTAAGAATCATTTAGATAAATACCTAAGTAAGATGCTGTAATTATTATAATTTATGTTATATTATTTGTTTTTGTTTTGTTATAATTTGTCTGTCTGATTTTCATTTATTATTAGTTATATGTCAATTTATTATAATTTACTATTTACCTGTTTGTTTGTTATTCAACTATACCAATGCATTTATTTATGTATTTTAATTGTTATTTACATTGTTATAGTTTTAATTTATTATTAATTTTATTTTTTTTTTTTTTTTTTTTTTTTTTTTTTTTTTTTTTTTTTTTTGTGCATCCGACCTAGATATGGATCAAAAGGTCTCCTGTCGGCATGCTTTGCCTTTGTAATCCTTTGTAATCCCTGTCCCATACCCACTTCTCAGGTCAGAAGCAAAGCAACAAGGCACAACACCTCCGCAGCAGGACCCAAGAGCCAAAGCTAGTTTATCCCTACTGCTACATGACATGGCAACCCTTCCCTCACCCCCTCATCCACTCAAGAATACATAGCAGACAAAATGAAATCCCTATGGGCCATATGAATTTATCATCTATTTACAACCACTCTCCACTTGTACCTAGCTCTTACCATCTCCCTTCCCTGCTCAACAGACATTCCCCTTGTACCCAAGGTTTGCTTCTTTAATGAATATAATAACAATGATAATTATTGCCTCGAGTTTCAGACTGGAAACTTAGCCCCACAGGAAACTGCAACTCTCTCCAAGTAAAAAACATTTATCTAATGTCTGTGTTGTATTGTGGGACTGTCACCAGATGGAAATAGTAGGGGTCTGCTCTTCATCTGTGAAAATGTGGAAAAAATACAAAGTTAATAGAGATCTTGGTCCTAGGCCAGCGTTCCATTTGTGAAAAAGTGGAAAATAATACAAAGTTGATAGATATCTTGGGCCCAGTCCAGAGACTGTGTCAGCCCCTCAGGACTGTACCTCCAGAAGGAGGTAGGGGCTTCATAGGTTTTGAAAATAGGTAACAGGGAGATCATTCTCTCCATTGCTCATCTTGCAAGACCACCACAACCTGGTACCTGGCATTGGTCCCTGACTGATCTTTTGTACTGTTTTTGGATGTCTCAGTACAGCCAAATACTGTACCAGTTTCATGTGTGGTCACAATGCATTATTTTCAGACTCTGTTAGTTTTATGATAGATTTTATTGGATTGTGATCTAAGGAAGATCATGAATGGCTTTCCACAATTTGTGAGCGGATTAGGGCATCATTACTTGCAGCAAAAGCAGTTCAAACCCTGCCACCAGTGAAGTTGAACCAAGGCCATAGTTTATTAAATTCCACACTACAAAGTCTTCTGTAAGGGGCACCATCCTAGCCATCCGATAGGAGGAAGTTTGTGACGTTAAACCATATCGTTGTCTTCATCATCATCATCGTTATAATAATAATCATAACAATAATAACTGATAATCAGATGAATATGGTTGAGGATGCTTCTTGTTTGTTACATTGAGATAGTCTTGTTGGCTGATTTTACAAGGTCAGGATACTCAATATTTGTGGGTGATTGAGGGATGTATTTCCTTTCCAGTCTGGCAGCGGTGCCAGTGATGGATGGTAGTGGGAATGCATATTGCCACCTAGAATGAATAAGACTTCTAACATTATTTAGACATAATGTAGTGGCTTGTTTTCTTGGTGTGCTAATGTCACTAAAGGAATGTATAGATTAATTTTTTCATTCTCGTAGTGGTGGTATTCTTATTATTTCATCATTTAGTATTTTTCTTACTGGAGAATTACATGCCCTAATGCATCAGAAATTTTTACCTAGTTGTATTTTATGGGAAGAAAGATATGCTCATAGTGACCCACTTTTGTATCTTTCCATATCCAGTTTGTTCTTAAAGTCAGGTATAGTTTTAGCATTCACTGTTTCCTCATTCAGTTTGATCCATGTATCTATCACTCTGTGTGGGAAGCTATTCTTTTTCAGATCTCTTCTGTAACTGTCCTTCTTAAGTTTCTTGTTGTGTCCTCTTGTTTTTCTTCTGTCTCACTTTAGTAAGTGTCTTAAGTGATTGTTGCTAAGTCTTAGTGATGATAGCTTAGCTTCTTTTTTTAAGGCATTGGGTATGTTGTGTTTGTGAAGGAAGGTTTGTAGTTCAAAATGTTTGGACTAATAACAGGTACCTCCCATACCATTAAAGTGGTTGTTAAAAAAAATCATCTCTGCCTAATTTCAAAACTTGTCAACATCATCTGGAGACGCAGCTTCAAAAGGCTAACACTTGAACTGACACTGACTTCAGACTGAGCCCAAGATTTCTCTCAACTTCAACTTAATTTTCTCTACCTCACATACTACTGTACTATAAACTGGTGACATAGAAATTGTGTCATACTAACACAATGAAAACAACAGTCATAATTTCTTTCTGAAGAAGTCTATGGGAGGTCCAAGGGACCATTGTCAGCTGCTGTAAAGCTACAAGCATCCAGTCAATAAAACTCAAGGTAACAATTATCATTATCATGGGTGCCTTCTTGGGATGGTCCTGTAAGATGGTTGCTGAAGAGAATAATCTCTTTGCAATTCATCTTTAAATCCCATCAACAATCTGACCCCAATCTAGACGTACAGCCCCGAGAGGCAGGCACTCAGTCTTTGGACCCATGATTTCTATCCGCTTTTATTATCTTTTCTCTGCTTTTTAACTTAAGGAGAACTGACAACTAATGCTTTCCTCCTCCTATCAGTTGGTGACATAGAAAAAGACCCACTTTAATACAACACAGAGAGATCTATTGGGTGAGCCAAAGGATCTTTGCTTCCTTCTATGGGGATGCAAGTTTGTGATACCACAGATGTTTAATTGCATGATGTTGAGGTTAGAATTATTTTGTCTAGGGGTGATTCGTGCTATGGTTCTGGACATCAGGTCTAGTCACTGTTGTGTTGTTTTTATTTTTATGTGTGTTGTGCAGTTTTATATTGCTCCATTTGTTGTATCTGTTGCAAAGTACTGTTCTATTAATATTGTGTTATATTAGCAGCATGAAAATGAGCATAGGTTTGTTTTTATGTCATTGACTAGTAAGATCAATCAGACAGTCAACTACTGCCCAAGTTTCTCTTACTGGAGAGATTGCAATCCCATAATTGTCAGCAGTGGTCTCTCTGGGAAGAAATATTTTACTGTGTTATGTGAATATCAGACTATTTCCATGTAACTAGCCAGTAGAAGTAGAGGAGTCACTATGTTCTCAAGCTCTCTTAAAAAAATTGTAATTTTAGGGAGATATGGACATGGTCCTGAAACAAGTGCCAACACCTGGTGACTGCAGTTTTGGTAGAGGTGAGGAAGTTGATGGACTTCAGAGATGGGTAGCATGAAGGTGATTCTTTCCAACATCCACTCAGCAAGACCATCGTGAAGTGGAAACATTGTGAAATTTGTAGCAAAGATTTTTGGCTCCGAATGCAGAATGCTGCCCTTCAGGGCCACATCACTGAATAGAGTTAATGTTATTTTTTTTTTTGTGGCAAAAACTATTTTTGGCTCCGAATGCAGAATGCTGCCCTTCAGGGCCACATCACTGAATAGAGTTAATGTTATTTTTTTTTTTGTGGCAAACTATAGGGAGACATTGAATAATTGAGTGTTAGCATACTGAGCCATAAAAGCACAGTGTCTGTTTCAACAAAAGTTTATAATAATAATAATAATGATAATAATAATAGTAATAATAATAATAATAAGTTTATTTGGCAATGAATCAATATACATGAAGTGCAGATAATGAAAAGAACACATAGTTCGAAATAACAATTACAATTGCCGAGTATATAAAACTAACTAACCAGCAGACAGCTAGTGAACAGCATCTCAGTATATGCTAACTAATCAGAACTCGACCCACCCACCCGGGTTTGAAAAGCATCACCATACCGCAAGCCATTATTCTTTTCCTTGGGCAAGGAGATGGGGTGTAAGGTCATGACATTATCCTAAATTGGGCAATTTGAACTATGGAGGTCTCATCCAGGATGGTGTTCACGAGTCCAGCATATGATCCAAGACTATGTTGAATCACATTAAATAAATTGCACATATCATAAATTGGCCAGACAGCACCTAAAAAATAAAATCATGGATCGCATTACTTTCATTTAACAAGAGGAACATCCACAGAGGACGCAAATAAGAAATAAATACACCACATATTCATCTTAATGAAATATAGAAACAATCGCAGGAAAAAGGGAAACAACAAGCAAGAACTGGACCAGTTATTTGCTGAATAAGTAATTCATATCAGTAATCAAGATTCAACATACGAAAAGAAAATAATAAGAATAGAAATGGGCTATTTTCGCCGCGAGGTGAATAGAGCTAGTCAAACAATTTTAATTAAGGACATATTTTGGAAACTTCAGCGAATAAGTAGCCTGGGCCTCACCTCTATCTTTAGCTTAATCCTGGATTTTTTCCCTAAAAATCACATCCGTAAGATGATAATAGTCTTTACGCTACAGTTGTCATTTAGTGATACAAATATTTCTGGATCATATGGGAAATCAAGAACCTGTTAAAATTTGCTCCAGATGCGATATCTGGATTACCTGCAATAATGAATACGAGTCTGTTGACATCTTATAAATAATTCTCTTCGTGGGTGCTGCACCACTGCAGCGGTGCCAGTTGCCAAACCAAATCCCGAACCAGAAGCAAACACTGGTTTATAATTAATGGAGCTGCGGATCTGAAGTCCTCGGAGTTAAGCTGCTAAATTAGTGACGTGTAATTCACGTGTAACATTGGAATTTGCAAGTATATCATAACACAAAATATTTATATGTTATTCGTAGTACATAGCTAACAAATTGTCATTGAAACCACATAAAAACTAAAGTCTTTTATAGTAACTGACATCACGATTCATATTTGGTATTAACCCCTTCCATACGGTGCCGCATACGTAGGCGGCATGAGGAGCAAGTGGATACGCGAGGCTGCCATTATCAGCGTCTTGATTATATTTATTGTAGTTGCCCCTACGTAATGACATACTCTCTAAACCAGTGGTTCCGAAACTTTTTTCTGTCATTTCCCCCTGCACCCGGGTCAACTATCCAGATTTCCCCCTTCATGTGTAATAGGGAAAGAGTAGTTGAAATACACTGTGACTATTTACTAATTTATTTTTCAAATGTACAAATATACTGATAAACAGGCATTCTCTCTCTCTCAGACATGAGAAAATCCATCAGATATTTTTTTTTATTTAGTAGGTAGTGTAATTATTTCCCCCCTGGTAGCTTCAAATTTCCCCCCAGGTGGAAATTTTCCCCAGTTTGGGAACCACTGCTCTAAACTGTCTTCATCACATTTTCTATGGTTATCAATATTCACGGGTGAAAGAGAGAACGATCGATATAAGCGGTGACTATTCTTTATGATGCGAGTATTATTACGACACATCGTACGTCTGGCAGGTAATGCTGCCCGTGAAATTTTGGTCCGTAGACTCCGTACTGAAGAGGTCACCTCAACCAACAAAATTAGGAAAGGAGTTGGCTTATCAGGACCGCCCTCTACACGCGGGAAGTGAACTCAACTCACTTCCCGTAAGATACACACATACACCTCTCACGAACAGTGCCACAACACACGCACAAACATCTACACTTACTTTTTCTTCGACTAAAATTCGCTTCCTTTCTAACTTTCTCTTCTACTACATCTTCTCATTTCAGTTTACCTCCCACTAAAGATTTTTCCGTTTTTCCACCTTTCTCTACTACTACGCCTCCTACCATTTTCTAAACTTTCGTTGGTGATCCTAATCCTAACCCCGGCGTCAGCGCTGCCCTCCAAGCTCCCGATCCATTTCTTCCGAGCCACGACCACCAATAAACCCCTAATCGCTCGCAATTCGCCCGGTGGCAATAGCCCTCTTTTATACGCTACTATCTTTTCATTTTCCTACATTCTTCCCCTCCCACAAAAACCGATCCCGCGCAAGCGAGGTGGTCTTTCCTAGAGATTCAGATTCAGATTCAGGAGTTGGAGGTTTAGTTATAGAGATATCTTTATAATATTTTTATGTTTGAGTATTTTTTTAGAACAAGACAAAGTTTATGTAAATTTTGTCCAAGTAGTAGGTGATTTGTCCAAGTAGTAGGTGATTGAGCAAGATTGCATTTTAGCTACATTGGTTTTAAGTAATATAGTGTTTGATGCAATAATTTAAAGTACAATTACTAATGAATGGGGAAGATTGGAATGGTAGGTTCTGAGGAGAAGGCAGAAGGAAGGAAAGATACTTGCTCTAAGATTTAACTAGTGGAGAATTTGATAAATGGTTTGGTTACAAGTTTGGACTTGAAATATGTATTGGGAAGGTTGATTTATGAAAATACAGCATTCAGCAAATGTTATGGATCTGTACTCTGTAGTCTGTGCAAGTTAAATAACCTATCTAAGATGGTAGATGATCTGCAGGAGGCAATGAATAGTTGAATTTGCCCCCATATTAAATTGACTGAGCTTTCTAGTACGAGTACTGATGAGAATCACAATACAGAGGTATTGAAAGACATTCCCATTATTGATACAAGGATTTCACAGATTGGCAACCTTGTGGTTGATTTTCCAAATGAGAAGTATACCGGTAGTGACATGCTTATATGCTTATGCATGCCTAAACATGTGTAGTGAAGTAATAAGATCAAATTGATAACTGATTAAATTGTAATAAGATACTGGTGCTATTCTAGTAGCACACTAATAAAAAAAATTCATTAGTATCTTATTTATTTATTTTTTGAAAGATTATTTTTTTCTATGGAATTTCTTTTCAATACAATATTACCAATTATATATTTTAATGATGCCATTTTATTCTAAAAATAGGTTAGGTTAAATAGCTGCATTTATGTGTTTCTGGAATATTACAGCACATCCCCAGCAGGGCAACTTTTTTACATAGTGACCCTCCCCCCCACCCCCCTCCCTGTCCCCTCATGCAGAAAATAGAGAAAACAGGGAGAAATCCCTTTAGGTTGCATAAAAAAAATCATTCATACACAACCATCCTCCACTCACCCATATACCTGCCTCCATCCTTCCTTGCTCAACAGCCATTCCTATCTTGCTCAAAGACCCCTTCATCCCATCCATTGATCTCATCCTTGGATGGGGTGAAAGGGTCATGAATGAAAAGATGATAAAATTAAAGATGATGTGATTTTAGATATTTGTGATAGCAACAAAATAAAAAAAAATTGACTCACATAAATGCATCAAGTGTATTTGAAGAGAGAAGTGTCACTTGATAAATGCCAAATATTGTTAGGGTTTTCTAATAATTTAAAAAAATTAATGTAGAGTCTAATTTATAAGTACCATCAACAACAGAACTGTAGACATGACCACAACCAATACATTGATCAATCAATCAATCTGTTGCCCCAGGTCTCTTGTAGGAGACACACAGCTCTTAAGTATCTGAATTGGGCCACCAGGAAGGCCCATAATTCACTCAGGGAAGAAATATTGTGTTGCTCTTTAGGGATTGTTAGTGTGGGGCAATGTGGGATGAAGTGCTCTGTGTCTTTTGTGTGGTGGTTACACATAGGGCAGTTTTATTTTCTGGCCAGGCCTATTCTGTGTTAGAACTGTTCTAATATTAGAAATTGTCCTAAATGCCATATTATTTCTGCAGAGGTCTACCATATGCTCTGTCATTTTTTCTATTCCAATTGAATTTACCTCATCAAGTACACAAACTTTAGTTGATTGAAGATCTTCCAAAAATGTATGGTTTTTGTGACAAAATATTTTTTGTTGCATAATGTGTGTATGCTCCCTTTTTTCACTTAATGATGGTGGAAAGATGAGTAGCTGAAGTAAGTGTGGTGTATTAATTTTGTTAAAAAATATTACTCTTATTATTTATATGTGGCAATATCTTTTGAACAAAAAGAAATAGTCTATTTGAAGAATATCTTTAAAAAACAAAAATTAAAAAGTGAAAATACATGCATGCAAATTTTTCATCTTTTACCTAGATTATGAGAAATGAGGAGGTGAGGAGGAGAACAGGGGTGGAAAGGGAGTTGGGAGATAGGGTTGATGAAAGAGTATTAGGATGGTTTGGACACATGGAAAGAATGAGTGAAGAAAGACTAGTAAAAGAAGTATGGAAGGCAGATGTGGAGGGAGTGAACATTAGGGGACGTCCTAGGATAAGGCGGATGGATGGGGTGAAGGGGGCTTTGGGGAAGAGGGGAATGTCTGTTGAGGAAGGACGGGAGAGGACAGAAGATAGGGGTGAATGGAGAATGGTTGTATATGGATGATGTTGTGATGCATGAGGTGGAATGGGTGGGGGGATGGGGGGCGAGGTAGTATGTGTGAGCAGTGAGGCAGTATGTGTGAGCAAAATTTGATGCAGCCCAAAGGGATTTCTCCCCGTCTTCTCCTTTTATGCATGGGGGGACAGAGAAGGGGGTCGCCGATTTAATGAAGCAGCCTTGCTGTGGATGGGCTGTGTCTTGTGACACTGCTTCTGACCCAGGGCAGTGGACAAGGTGCAGGGATGACCCGTCATTCGGGAGGTGCTAAGATGAGAGGGAGGGTGGAGGGGTGTGGAGTGTATTCAGGGATGGAATGGGTGGGAATGATTTTATGCCTTTTCCTTTTTGGCTACCTCCTTTGTAAGGGGGAAAAAGCCTGGGTATATGTTAGGTCGGGTTTGAGTAAGGTAATTTATTTCTTACCCAAAAATGAAAGGAATCAGTATTTTTATTTCATTCATGCAATTCTGCTGATATTTCACTCATTCTTCCTGCCAACCCTGGGGGTTGGGGTGCAGGGCTACACTGTGAGGACATAATGCCGAACTATAGGCACACAGTGAATGCTTTTAAGTCTGATGTGTTTTCCTGGGGGTATCCCTGGTCCTATACTGTTTCATGTGATTCCAGTGATGTTGATATTCATTAAGATTGCAAACCATTTATCTGGACACTCCTTTTCCCATAACCCAAACATGTCTGTTCTTTGGAGTCTACCCCAGCCTCTGTGGAGGTGTGGGGGGGAAACGTAAGGGAGAGTCTTGTATTTATTTAATTGTAGTATACAGGAAAGGAGCAACGCTCATTGAGTCCCATCTCCTATTTTCTAATTTTCTAACATCCCTAGACTCAAATTCATGTACAGTTCCAATTTAATCTATATCTTTGATTTCCAATTATATTTAGCTTTGAATTCATGTACTGTTTGAGCTTGGGCTATATCACCTTCTAAGCTATTCCACATATATATACATCTCTCTTCACATCCTTTATCAATTTACTTCTATGACCTCTTAAAGCCCTCTCATCTTTAATCAGATCTCTTATATCAATGCAATCTATCCCCTTTAATGACCTGAACACTATAATCATGTCATCTCTTTCTCTTTGATCTTTCAAAGTTGGTAGGCCCAGTACTTTAAATCATTCCTCATGGCTTATCTACCAGACTGAGGACCAGTTTGGTTGCTGGTTGTGTTGCCTTCTCTTTGTCTTTCACTACCATTTTGATGATATGTCTCATAAGTGTACTTTATGTGAATCTTATTTTTTCAATCTGAAGAACTGAATTGTCATACAAGAATTCACATGGGTGGTAAGTTTTTATTATGTTCTTAAGTCTCCAGTTATAGTACTTGGCCCCCAACTTTGAAGAGAACTTGCACAAATGATCTTCATTGGTTTTCCCTAAGAATATGAAGATGCATACAAGAGATCACATTGGTTATAAGTCTCATAAATGTATCTTATGTGACTTCATTTTCTCAAGATGGTGATCTGAATCTTCATATGAAAAAGTCACACTAGTGAAAAGCCTCACAAATACACTTGTGTATCTTCATTTTTTCGATTTGGAGATTTGAATTGCCATGTGAGTACCCACTCAGGTGATAATAATATAATAATAATCTTTTATTTTGGCACTTAATCAATATACATGAAGTGCGGATAATGGAAAGAACACATAGTTCGAAATAACAATTACAATTGCCGAGGATAACACACAAAAGTATGTACAATTGCCGAGGATAACACAAAAGCATGTAAGCTTATTTCCATTGTTTTCCTCAATGCTTATTTCCATTGTGTGCCTTCTATATGTGAATCTTCATTCTATCTGGGCATTTAAGTAAGCATCTGGAAATTTGCACAAATACTAAACCTTATAATGGTACTCTATGCCAACAGACACTAGGTGCTCAGGATGCAATCACCACACAGAAGACAGGTGGTGAGGAGCCTATACCAGTAGGCATATAGTTGCAGCCAAAGCTATCCCCTTTGCCTTGTGTGCTTGGATAGTTGAAGCAAGTAACAGTCGCTTCTGGGAATCAGAGAGAAGTGCAGGACTTAAACCCACAACTAAGTGAATGCAAGAACAGCACATTTCCAATCATGTCACGAAATGAACATGACTTTTCCTATTCAACTTAAGCTAATCTACAGTCATGGTGGTCGAGAATTTTACCATGTTAAAATTTATTTCGACGCTCACTGTGACTCAGGACAAAATGAACATGACTTTTCCTATTCAACTTAAGCTAATCTACAGTCATGGTGGTCGACAATTTTACCATGTTAAAATTATTTTCGACGCTCACTGTGACTCACGACGAAATGAAAATGACTTTTCCTATTCAACTTAAGCTAATCTACAGTCATGGTGGTCGAGAATTTTACCATGTTAAAATTGTCTCAACAGCTCACTGTGAATCAGGACGAAATGTACATTACTTTTAATATTCAACTGAAGCTAATCTACAGTCATGGTTGTCAAGAACTTAACCATGTTAAAATTATTTTCGACGCTCACTGTGACTCAGGACGAAATGAACATAACTTTTCCTATTCAACTTACGCTAATCTACAGTCATGGTGATCGAGAATTTTGCCATGTTAAAATTGTCTCAACAGCTCACTGTAACTGACGACGAAATGAACATTACTTTTCCTGTTCAGCTGAAGCTAATCTACAGTCATGGTGGTCGAGAATTTTACCATGGTAAAATTATTTTCGACGCTGACTGTGACTCAGGACGAAATGAACATGACTTTTCCTATTCAACATAAGCTAATCTACAGTCATGGTGGACGAGAATTTTACCATGTTAAAATTATTTTCGACGCTCACAGTGACTCAGGACGAAATGAACATGACTTTTCCTATTCAATTTAAGCTAATCTACAGTCATGGTGGTCGAGAATTTTACCATGTTAAAATTATTTTCGACGCTCACTGTGACTCAGTACGAAATGAACATGACTTTTCCTATTCAACTTAAGCTAATCTACAGTCATGGTGACTGTGACTCAGGACGAAATGAACATGACTTTTCCTATTCAACTTAAGCTAATCTACAGTCATGGTCGTCGAGAATTTTACCATGTTAAAATAATTTTCGACGCTCACTGTGACTCAGTACGAAATGAACATGACTTTTCCTATTCAACTTAAGCTAATCTACAGTCATGGTATTCGAGAATTTTACCATGTTAAAATTGTCTCAACAGCTCACTGTGACTCAGGACAAAATGAACATGACGTTTCCTATTCAACTTAGGCTAATCTGCAGTCATGGTGTTCGAGAATTTTACCATGTTAAAACTATTTTCGACGCTCACTGTGACTCAGGACGAAATGAACATGACTTTTCCTATTCAACTTAAGCTAATCTACAGTCATGGTGGTCGAGAATTTTACCATGTTAAATTTATTTTCGACGCTCAATGTCACTCAGGACGAAATGAACATGAGATTTTTTGGATTTTGGGTAATTTTGGTCACTTGCTCCGATTTACCCTCCATCTCACCCACAGGTCGAGGGCGGCCAGGGCTGCCGTGGAGTCATATTTGACACCACTCAGGCCAACGGTATGGGTGCCAGAGGCCAAAAGGTGATTACTGGGTGAAAAGGCCCAAATTTGGAGGGGTGCCACTGCCACGCTCTTGGACTCAGGCCGCTCATGTTTACCTTGCTGTGCACTTTGATCGACTCTCAACCTGTGGGGCTGGTTTGGACCAAATCGGTGACCTTCGAATTTTCGGCTAAATTCATGGGATTTGAGATTTTTTGGATTTTGGGTAATTTTGGTCACTTGCTCCAATCTACCTACCATCTCACCCACAGGCGAGGGCGGCTAGGGCTGCCGTGGAGTCCAATTTGACACCACTCAGGCCAACGGTATGGGTGCCAGAGGCCAAAAGGCGATTACTGGGTGAAAAGACCCAAATTTGGAGGGGTGCCACTGTCACACCCTTAAACTCAGGCTGCTCATATTAACCTGCTGTGCACTTTGACCGACTCACTCTCTGTGGGGCAAGTTTGAACCAAATCGGTCACCTTCGAATTTTCGGCTAAATTCATGGGGTTAATCCTTTGAGATTTTTTGGATTTTGGGTCCTTCTGGTCACATGCTCCGATTTACCCGCCATCTCACCCACAGGTCGAGGGTGGCTAGGACTGCGGTGAAGTGCAATTTGAAACCACTCAGGCCAACGGTATGGGTGCCAGAGGCCAAAAGGCGATTACTGGGTGAAAAGACCCAAATTTGGAGGGATGCCACTGCCACGCCCTTAAACTCAGGCTGCTCATGCTTACCTTGCTGTGCACTTTGACCGACTCTCTCTCTCTGGGGCAAGTTTGAACCAAATCAGTCACCTTCGAATTTTGGGCTTAATTCATGGGGTCCTTTGAGATTTTTTGGATTTTGGGTCCTTCTGGTCACATGCTCCGATTTACCCGCCATCTCACCCACAGGTCGAGGGTGGCTAGGACTGCGGTGAAGTCCAATTTGAAACCAAAAGGCGATTACTGGGTGAAAAGGCCCAAATTTGGAGGGGTGCCACTGCCACGCCCTTAAACTCAGGCTGCTCATGCTTACCTTGCTGTGCACTTTGACCGATTCTCTCCCTGTTGGGCAAGTTTGGACCAAATCGGTCACCTTCGAATTTTCGGCTAAATTCATTTTTTGGATTTTGGGTCATTTTGGATTTTGGGTCCTTCTGGTCACTTGCTCCGATTTACCCGCCATCTCACCCACAGGTCGAGGGCGGCTACGGCTGCCGTGGAGTCCAATTTGACACCACTCAGGCCAACGGTATGGGTGCCAGAGGCCAAAAGGTGATTACTGGTTGAAAGGGACCAAATTTGGAGGTATGCCACTGCCACGACCTTGGACTTAGGCTGCTCATGCTTACCTTGCTGTACACTTTGACCGATTCTCTCCCTGTGGGGCAAGTTTGGACCAAATCGGTGACCTTCGAATTTTCGGCTAAATTCATGGGGATCCTTTGAGATTTTTTGGATTTTGGGTCATTTTGGTCACATACTCAGATTTACCCGCCATCACAACTCTCAGGTCGAGGGTGGCTAGGGCTGCCGTGAAGTCATATTTGACACCACTCAGGCCAACGGTATGGGTGCCAGAGGCCAAAAGGTGATTACTGGGTGAAAAGGCCCAAATTTGGAGGGGTGCCACTGCCACACCCTTAGACTCAGGCTGCTCATGCTTACGTTGCTGTGCACTTTGACCGACTGTCTCCCTGTTGGGCAAGTTTGGACCAAATCGATCACCTTCGAATTTTCGGCTAAATTCATGGGGTTAATCCTTTGGGATTTTTTGGATTTTGGGTCCTTCTGGTCACTTGCTCCGATTTACCCGCCATCTCACCCACAGGTCGAGGGCGGCTAGGGCTGCCGTGGAGTCCAATTTGACACCACTCAGGCCAACGGTATGGGTGCTGGAGGCCAACAGGTGATTAATGGTTGAAAAGGCCCAAATTTGGAGGGGTGCCACTGCCATTACCTTGGACTCAGGCTGCTCATGTTTACCTTGCTGTGCACTTTGACAGACTCTCTCCCTGTGGGGCAAGTTTGGACCAAATCGGTCACCTTTGAATTTTCGGCTAAATTCATGGGGTTAATCCTTTGAGATTTTTTGGATTTTGGGTCATTTTGGTCACTTGCTCCGATTTACCCACCATCTCACCCACAGGTCGTGGGCGGCTAGGGCTGCCGTGGACTCCAATTTGACACCACTCAGGCCAACGGTATGGGTGCCAGAGGCCAAAATTGATTACTGGGTGAAAAGACCAAAATTTAGAGGGGTGCCACTGCCACGCCCTTGGATTCAGGCTGCTCATGTTTACCTTGCTGTGCACTTTGACCGACTGTCTCCCTGTGGGGCAAGTTTGGACCAAATCGGTCACCTTCGAATTTTCGGCTAAATTCATTGGATTTTTTTGGATTTTGGGTCATTGTGGTCACTTGCTCTGGTTTACCAGACATATCACCCACAGGTCGAGGGCGGCTAGGGCTGCCGTGGAGTCCAATTTGACACCACTAAGGGCAACGGTATGGGTGCCAGAGGCCAAAAGGTGATTACTGGGTGAAAAGGCCCAAATTTGAAGGGGTGCCACTGCCACGTTCTTGGACTCAGGCTGCTCATATTTACCTTGCTGTGCACTTTGATCGACTCTCTCCCTGTGGGGCTGGTTTGGACCAAATCGTTCACCTTCGAATTTTCGGCTAAATTCATAGGGTTTGAGATTTTTTGGATTTTGGGTCCTTCTGGTCACTTGCTCCGATTTACCCGCCATCTCACCCACAGGTCGAGGGTGGCTAGGGCTGCCGTGGAGTCCAATTTGACACCACTCAGGCCAACGGTATGGGTGCCAGAGGCCAAAAGGTGATTACTGGGTGAAAAGGCCCAAATTTGGAGGGGTGCCACTGCCACGCCCTTGGACTAAGGCTGCTTATGTTTACCTTGCTATGCACTTTGACCGATTCTCTCCCTGTGGGGCAGGTTTGGACCAAATCGGTCACCCTTTGAGATTTTTGGCATTTTGGGGCATTTTGGTCACCTCCACCGATTTACCCGCTATGACACCCACAGGTCCGGGGCGGCCTGGGATGCCCTGCAGTGTAATGGCACACCAGTCAGGCACACGGTATCCCTGCCACAGGCATAAACGTCAAAAGGCCAATCTTTGGAGGGCTCTCAGCGCCACACCCTTGGTCTCAGGATTCTGCTGTCTACGCTGATGTGCACCCTATCCCACTCTCTACTTGTGGCGCAAGTTTTGGATCAAATCGCTGACCTTCGGATTTCCCCCCAAATTGCATGGGGTACCCCCTTTGAGATTTTGGGCATTTTGGGGCATTTTGGTCACCTCCACCGATTTACCCGCTATGACACCCACAGGTTCGGGGCGGCCTGGGATGCCCTGCAGTGCAATGGCACACCAGTCAGGCACACGGTATCCCTGCCACAGGCATAAACGTCAAAAGGCCCAACTTTCCAGGGCTCTCACGGCCACACCCTTGGTCTCAGGATTCTGCTGTCTATACTGATGTGCACCCTATCCCACTCTCTACTTGTGGCGCAAGTTTGGACCAAATCGCTGACCTTCGGATTTCCCCCCAAATTGCATGGGGTACCCCCTTTGAGATTTTGGGCATTTTGGGGCATTTTGGTCACCTCCTAACCATGAAGACCACATAAGCCCTGTTAGTCATGATACAACCCAAAGCTCATTTGTTAATCACCAGTGTTGCCCCAAGTTTCACTAACTGAAAAGCCACAGACCCATCTCTAGATCTTAACTTTGGACTTGCCTGTGTTTTATTAGTGTGGGACATTTTTTATGTCACCATTTAGCAGGAGGGAGGTGGGCAGCTGTCAGTTGTCAAATCAGAATTTTGCATGAATGTGAAGGAAATATAGTTGAAGCTAATATATGGTGGTGATGGTATTTATAGCTTTTGAAGATGGGCAGCAAAGAGATGATTCTCTTATGACATTCATTTTGTAGGGCCATGACAAGGAGGCACATGTTATCGGTCTTCTCATTCATTAAGGTTAATATAGTCCAATTATAATCACACTGCCATAGGCACATTGTGCTAGTGTAATGGATGATTTGAATTATGTTTTTATTGTTTTCAGATGTCTGTTGGACAGCAAGCCAAGTTGACTTGCTCCCCTGATTACGCTTATGGATCTCGAGGTTTCCCCGGCCTGATCCCCCCGAATTCTGTCCTCATATTTGACGTGGAACTTATTTCTGTTGATCCTTAAGTAATGTGCTTCATGAAGAGCACATAAGCCCACACCAGGAATGGCCCTGTCTGTTGTCATGTTCCTTCATTTTCTCCTTCAATTTTGTATGAACGATTGTGTCATTTGTTAGTCCTTTCCTTTATCCTAGTACAAAATAGGTTATTTCAATCTGAACAACGGGTGGGGATTCTGAATGTGAACTTGGAAGTTCTGACTTATTTTCAAGTCCTAGTATCTAGCATACTTTTATACACTTGTACGCTTGGGGACACTTAAGCGAGTTTGCTCTTAAGTTGTCATCAGAAGAGCATTTATTGAAGGTAATGTGGGTTCTGAAAAGCCAATATATACACATGAAATATGTTTTCCATATTTTAGGCATCCAGGCATTATATCATATGCAAACTCCTTTCTTAGGATTTCAGCTTTTCTCTTGATGGATATTCCCATAGCTCATGTATTCAGGGTACTATGTTTAATGAACCACACAACTGTAATAATACAAAATGTACTCTTAAGCATCACGCTTTTATTTACATGAGCGATTGTATGGAGGAAAGATATTGCTTTGCAGTATATACCGATGATAGATTTCACTAGTGTCCGATAACCTCCCCCCTTCCCCAATGATCCTGCTGTAGTTTTGAAGATTATCGTGAAAATGGAAGGGTTTCAGCCAAGCGGACGGAGTCATTTCCATTTTTGTGATATTCAAAGCATTTCAGGCCACATAAACTGCCAGCTTAACTATGTATGGATGCAGCATTGCCAATAGAGTGTCAAGGGCCATTGTGTAGGAATTTGCGTCTCCAATCTAGCATGTAAATACATGGTTGCTAACCTTTGAGAAGGTTGCAACGTGTCACACATGCTTCATTATTAGTACCAACAGTATGTGTTGAACTGTAAATGTATTGAAGATTAGGTCAAGCAGGGACATGCTAGTTGTCCATTTGTGCAGACATTGTCGCCAATTAAATGTTACTGCAGGGAACCTTACCAATGTACTACATTGCAACCTCCCCCTCCCATTTCTCTATGCCATGTTTATTGTACATTTTAATGCTGGTTATTTCCTAACCTCCCAGTGAGATTGCAATGCCATTATACATACAAAAAGATGTTTTTGTAATTGTTCAGTACAACCCCAAAGTTTTCATATCTGTACTAGCCAACAGATTCTTTTTTGGAATTTACTGATTATAATGACTTTGGTGACAGTTTTAATTGATCTCATGGCCAATATTTTCTTTTCTCTTCTCATTTCCAACTTGATATTGTAAGACTGACATCATTTACATAGCTTTTGTGTGAACAGCAGTTGATTGGGAAGGACATTTGCTCTTGTCCTTGTTTCAGTGAGACTACTCTATTGTCCTTTTTCATTTGTAACTTTTCAGTACAAGGTTCTTCTTGTCAAATAAACTTGGGAAATATGTATACTTTTCAATTTATTCTCAGTTTCCAAAAGATGTCTGTGTTTGTTATTTTCATAAAGATCATAATGAATTTTTCAATGCAGACTTTGGCAGGGATCTTTAACCATTTCAGCGAGTCAAATTGTCGCGTGCAGCATCAGCTGCCATATATATGATGCATCAAGCTATATGCATTATCGAATATAAGTCACTACTGTATTACTCTTTTACTCTGAGCAATAATAAAACTGAAAATATGATCAAACCAGTTCTTGGAATCCGGGGGTAACTCGTTTACAACTACAAAAAATTATACAATTAAGATGCCGATGTTGGGATCCTCATGTGCCAACTTGCACTTCATTACACCTACTGTACACAGGCATCATTATACCAGTGGTTAAAAAGAAAAAAAATTGGGTAAGTTCCGGATCAATTGAAGGTGAAGTACGTGTATATTATTCTTCTGCCCACTCTCCCTTGGCTAGGGAGCTGCCCCCAGTAAAGTTGCCCGCACTGCAGCAGAAACTACAATGAAATCAATGTTAACCCAGGTCTGTCCTGTAGGAGACCCACAGCTCCCAGCTGGTCTCTACCCTGATTGGTGATTGCTAGGCTTATTCTGTAATGGTTGGGTTTCAGTATAAGGTAATGGTCTATACCAGTGGTTCTCAACTTTTTTTTTTTTTTTTAGCTCCATACCCCCTTAATGAATACACAACATTTGTATGGCTCCCCTTCATTTTTCTTCCAAATCCCACCCTGCCAAAAAAGGGTTGATGAACAAACATTTTGCTTTATTGCCTTATTACAAAGTTAACAAATTTAGTTATATTTATTCATTCTGCCAGGACAGAGTAGGGAAGTTTTTCTTTCTTTTCCTTGCACATAGAAATCTATAATTTGTCAAAACCAAGTCATAGACTAGGATGAGAACCACTGGTCAAAACTCACTTATGTTGAAGTAGTCCCAGCCAGCCATGTAAAAGATTTAATTTCAGATGTTTGGTAAGGGTACAGTCAAAAGGAGTATGATGTTAGGGGGTCAGTCTTAAAGTGCTGGCTTTATGATCAGTTTCTCTTATGAATACACAAGGAGTCTTGCAACATGTCCACACAAAAATGCATACAGACTCCAATCACTAATGAAGCTAGTAAAATTGCGACAGTGGAGTGAGAAGTTTTATGTAGATTTCTTCAAGGGAAAGGACAAACATGAATGTAGTAGCTTTAGAGGGATCAGTCTGTTAGGTGTTGGAAAGTCACATGGGAGGGTAAGATTAGGACATGAACAGAGGGAGTAATTGAGGAGCAGTGTGGGTTCAAGAAAGAAAGGTGTCTAGATAAAATTGTCTTGTAAGGCAAATGTGTGATTTCTTGACAAAATGTAAGTATGTAGTTTGTGGATTTGGAGAAAGCGTGTGATTGGACGTGTTGCAGACGTACATATACCAAAGGCATATGCAGACGTACATATACCAAAGGCATATGGAGACGTACATATACCAAAGGCATATGCAGACGTACAAGTGAAATTTTGTTGGGAGCAGTTAAGGTTCTACATTATTGAGCTATTATAAGAAGAATCGAAAGAGTTTGAGGTAAAGGTGAGACTGCCAAGGTTGTGTAATGTCTCCTTGGTTATTCAACATGTACATGGATGGGGGAGACAACTGCAGTAAGTTGGAGGTGTTTGAAAGGAAAAAGGATGGCAATGAGTTTGAGGTGTTTAATAGGAAAGGCTGGAGGAAGTGAAGAGCTTAGTAATCAAGATCACATGAACTATAGTAGGGAGTGAAGGAGTGGAGCTAAATTATAGAGTAAGGGAAGGAAGTCAATATCAGGGAGGAATCAATAGTATCATGAGGAATAGGTATATGGAGGACGAATACAAAGAAGACAGTATGAAGGGTTTATTTTGCCCATGACTGTATGGAGCAGAGACTTGGAAATTGAGCAGGCAGGAAGGAAGAGCCTAAATGTAATTGAAAAGTATGTTGGGAGTTATGAGGATGAATAGAAGTGAAGAGGTGAAGCAGAGAACAGGCAGGTAGGGTTGACTAAAGAATAGTGGGATAGCTTGAGGACTTGAAAGAATGGAGAAAGGCTAAAAAAAAAAGTGTTGAAGACAGGCACATGAAGCGAGTTTCAGAAGACAGGTGAAATGGGGCCTTGGGTACAAGGGCAATGTGTTGAATGGGGAGGGAAAGAGCAAGAGATGGTGAGTGTTGAATGGATGAGAAACTGACATGGCCCAATTTTTTTTTTTTTTTTTTTGGGGGGGGTCATGTATTGAAGTGACTGGTGGTATATTGCCATCAGCTGTTGAGCCTTGCTATGAATATTCTGTCTTGCTGCATTGCCACTAATCCAAGTATTGGGCAGGATGACAATCCACAAGGGGGTAAGGTGGAAGACAACTGACAGAATTTGCATTACTGTGTGACAGGTGAAGGGTGGGTGTCTGCATGGTCATTCCCCTACCCCATATAAAAGGAGATGTATATGTATGTTATGAGGTACTGGTGTCAGGTTATAGATGTTTGAGTTGCATGAACCTCCATGTCCCCAAACTCCCAATTCTTATAGACGAGATACTTAAGATGTGTAAAAAGATAATACTCATGCTTATGTTGCCATTGAGACTACCAATGCTTGGGACACATTAAGTAATGATGATAACTGGCCACTGGCCCACACTCAGTTTTCCACCTAATTAAGTACACAAACTACTGCCAAAACCACCCAGTAACATCTTCAGTCCACAGTATACTGCTACAAACAAGAAGCCCTCTACCTTCAAGAACCTGACCATATCAGCTTCCAAATAAGATTCATGATGGATGAGCCTAGAACCACATGTACAAAAATGCACTGCCCTGCTGCCTTGAAATGACACCTCACCTCCACAATCTCCCACTCCATACCAGCATACCCACAACAGACCCACCCCATAATCCCTTGTCTTCATGTTACCTTAAAAGAAGACCCTATTTCCCCAAGAGAAACAGCAGAACTAGTAGCCAAATACAAACACCATGACAGTGTACTCCTGAGTTAAAAAAATCCACCAAGGCAAGTCCCTCCCAAATCTGAATATATCACTCCCTACCCTCCATGATTGTTGGAGCTTGTACTCCCTCAAATCAACAAGGTCCAAACTACTCCAGACCTGACAACTCCACACCTCAGATTCACAAAAACATCAAAGTCCCGTAGACCTATCAACCCCCAGGTCCAAGTAGTGAAGGATTACTAGTCAAACAAGGGTATTCCATCTGCAAAATAAAATTTCTGCTGGTGGCAAATCAAGTTGAGGGTTCAAATCCTACATCTCTGATTCCCAGCAGTGATTGTTTGTTACCTCAACAGTGCAAGCAAATAATAGGGCAAAAGTGACAGCTTCTTGGTCGAAGCCTTCCCTCACCCTATATAAACATGTTTGACTCACAAAGCATCTTGAAAATGCTCTTCATCCCTACCACTCATTGGTGTACAAAATTCACCCACAAATCGTCCAAGACTTTTCCTGCTGCAAATCGGTATCCTTTTGCTGTGTGCCATCCCATGTTGGCATCCCCAGCAATGAACAGGCTGACTAGGTAGCTCAAGAAGCGACATTAATTGGTATTTTGAAAATTCATTCTCAATATTGCAAATGATTAAAGAGCCTATTAAAAAGATAGAATTAATGCTTGTGATCAGAATATAGGAAGTCAATTAAGGATTTTCACTTGACATATCTTTGAAAAGAATGACCCTGCACAGCCAGACCTGGCCACAGATGAATGATTACTATTGTGGACATATAAAGGAAGTTGTGTATGCCATCATAGGACCATAACCTTGGTACTTTACCTTGCAAAAGTTTCAGTGAATACACCTCAGCTACAGGAACTGTCTCTTGTGAAGTGGAATATGATGGACCAGCTTACTTTAGTGGAGCCACGTGTTACTTGGATGATATGGGAGGTGTGTCTTCAATTTCATGTAGGAAGCCATCCTGCCATCGCTTAAATACTTCAAATGTGCAGGATGTGGAATTCAGGTAGTTTGGGAGACTTGAAGGGCTTGGGGGCTGCTCTGGTGGAGGAGTTTACTCAGAGTTATTGCTGCTGGCAATTTCTTCAACATAACAAGATTTCCCTCTTGTTCTTCTCCTGGCTGAGTGTCATTCCAATATTGGAGAATTGACCATCCAGCATTTTCCATGTGTAAATTAGCTGTACCTTTGGAGTGAATACAGTTTGAGCCACTTGAGTCTGTCCCAGTAATTTATGTCTTTATACTCTCAATCTTGCTGGTGAAGGTTCTTTGGATGCTCTCAAGTTTCTCTATTTCACATATACTATCTAGGTTCTACAGTTGGCATCAGTATTCAAGTTTAGGTAGTACCTGGGTCGTCCACAATATGATCATGTAATCCTTGCTTCTTGATATAAATATTCTGAGGATCCTTCCCAATAGTTTTCTGGCACTGTCAGCAATGTTGTCAATGTGTGTGGTGAACTTGCCATCTTGTTTTCAGCATTACTCCCAGGTTTTTTATATTCGCTTTGGTCGTGAGCTGTGGTGGGTTGGATAGTATTTGTGTAGCCATTATCATACCTCATTAGCTCAAATTTGTTTTCGCTGAATTTCATGTTGTCAAAAGCCAAGGTGTATACATTTTCAGGCCATTCTGAAGGAGGTTGGTGTCTTCAATTTTCCTCATTTCTTGGGTGATTCTTGTGTCATCTGTGAACGAGGATATTTTGGAGTGTTGAACAGTGCTGTCGATATCACTGATGAGTACAAGGAACAGGGATGGACCCAACACAGTGCCATGTGGGATGCCACTTATCATTGAAAACAGGTCTGAGGCTGTCCCGTTGATGGTTACTCACTGCTGTCTGTCATTGAGGAAGCTGTGCAACCAGTGATCCAACTTGCCTGTTACAATCAAGGCATAGGGCATAGATTCAGTAAAAAAAAAAAATGCATATATATATATATATATATATATATATATATATATATATATATATATATATATATATATATATATATATATATATATACATACATATATATATATATACATACATATATATATATATATATATATATATATATATATATATATATATATATATATATAGATATATATACAGTGCTCGACAAGGATGTACGAACGGTTAGCGAGAATGAGTGATGAGTGTTGAGGACTGTTTTTGCTGAAATGCACTTTTATATAAAAAATAGCATATGGTTGCATTATTTGACCTATTTTCTTTAAAATGTGCGATTTCCATGTAATTTGATCAAAGAGAAATTACGTTTTTATCCTCTACAAAATTACCAACCACATGCCGTCCGATTCACTAATTGCCGACCTCAACCAAACAATGACGGTTTTTGCTGAAATGCCCGTTTTATATAAAAAAAAATTGCATATGGTTGCATTATTTGACCAATTTTCTTTAAAAAGTGTGATTTCCATGTAATTTGATCAAAGAAGTTACGCATTTATCCTCTGCAAAATTACCGACCACAGCTACGATTCGTCCAGCCCGCCATCTATGATCACTGGTGGTATGGATCAAACTACACTCTATTAAGTTTCTTACTATTGTGTTATTAGTGTAATAGATTGCATATAGTTAACTTATTTCGGCTATTTTCTTTAAAATGTGTGATTTTCATGTAATTTGACCAATGGTGCATTTCAGCAAAAACCGTCGGACGGTATTCATAGTTGTGGTCGGCAATATTGCAGAGGATAAAAACGTAACTTCTCTTTGATCAAATTACATGGAAATCACACATTTTAAAGAAAATAGGTCAAATAATGCAACCATATGCTAATTTTTTATATACAATCGTGCATTTTAGCAAAAACCGTTCTTGTTCGAGTTTGGTCGGCTATTAATGAGTCGGACGATATCGTAACTGTGGTCGGTAAGTTTGCAGAGGATAAAAACGTAACTTCTTTTTTATCAAATTACATGAAAATCACACATTTTAAAGAAAATAGGTCAAATAATACAATCGTATGCTATTTTTTATATAAAATAGTGCATTTCAGCAAAAATTGTCCTTGTTCGAGTTTGGTCGGCTATGAGTGAGTCGGACGGTATTCATAGCTGTTGTCGGTAATTTTGCAGAGGATAAAAACGTAACTTCCCTTTAATCAAATAGCATGGAAATCACACATTTCAAAGAAAATAGGTCAAAAAATGCAACCATATGCTAATCTTTTATATAAATTCGTGCATTTCAGCAAAAACCGTTCTTGTTCGAGTTCGGTCGCCTATGAGCGAGTCGGTCGGCAATATTGCAGAGGATAAAAACGTAACTTCTCTTTGATCAAATTACATGAAAATCACACATCTTAAAGACAATATGTCAAATAATGCAACCATATGCTATTTTTTTTATATGAATTGTGCATTTCAGCAAAAAACCAGACGGTATTCATAGCTGTTGTTGGTAATTTTGCAGAGGATAAAAACGTTACTTTTCTTTGATCAAATTACATGGAAATCACACATTTTAAAGAAAATAGGTCAAATAATGCAACAATATGATTTTTTTTTTAAATAAAATTGTCCTCATCACTCATTCTCGCTAACCGTTCGTACATCCTTGTTGAGCACTGTATATATATATATATTGATAAGTATTTTAGACAAATTATTTGGATGATGGAGAACATAAACACAGGGGAAGGCTCGGAACCCTAAACACTAACGTTTCGTTCGCGTAGAACTTCTTCAGAGAGTGTATGTAGAACTGCAGTTGAAGTTAATGTACTAAATCTAATTATTTTTTCGGACACTTGGGAAAGGTCGTTTTTCTGGCGTGTTTTAGAATTAAAATACTAGTTTCTTTAGCTAAATTGATAAACCCTCCTCGATGATTCGATGAATTATTAGTTGAAATATATGCTGATTCAACAATTCTTCTAGTGAATTTATCAAAACCTTTATGTAGCACTTCAGCTTCTCTCCAGTTTGGTAAATGATCGAATTTTTCCGCATGAACTACTAAAGAATTAGATGTCCTATGTGCTTTTATGTCATTTTTATGTTCATAAATTCTTTTTTCTAATCCTCTTGACGATTCGCCAAAATAAGCCATTGAGCAACTATTGCACGGGATTTTGTATACGACGCTGTTTTCGGAATTGGTTCTCTTTTCAGAAGTCTTTATTAAATCACCTATCCTCTTGTTAGTTATTTTAGCTATGTTTATACCTGATTTTGTTAAATATTTGTCTATTATTGGTGACATTTCTGAGCCAGGTACTGATATAAAATTTGTATTATTTTTATTTTTATCATTTCTCTCTTTCCGCGATTGTAAATATTTATTGCTTTTCTTTTTGTTCTTTTCAACATTCCCTCTGGATATCCAAGTTTGTCAAAGGTTTTCATAATGTAATCAAATTCGCCTTCTAGGTATTCATTACTACAGATTCGTAGTGCCCTGAGAAAAAATCCTATTACTATACCACTATTACTATACCAGGTCTCACCATGGGTAGTCCTTTAAGTGCAGTGATGGCCTGTCTATATATGGAGTTATTAGAAAAAGAAAACTTTATCAGAATCAATGGTAGGGGGTCATACTGGTTTAGATATGTAGACGATGTCCTCGCAATCATCCCCGAAAACACCAATGTAAATAATAAAGTGAGAATGCTTAACGCGGTCAACAGCGATATTCAGTTCACCGTAGAAGAGGAACAAAACGGACAATTGCCCTTCCTAGATACGTTAATACGACGAGTGGGAAAAACTGTAACTTTCTCAGTATACAGAAAGGAAACAAACAAAGAGGATTTAGTACATTACTTCTCCGCACATGATGATAGAACAAAGAGTGGTATAGTAATAGGATTTTTTCTCAGGGCACTACGAATCTGTAGTAATGAATACCTAGAAGGCGAATTTGATTACATTATGAAAACCTTTGACAAACTTGGATATCCAGAGGGAATGTTGAAAAGAACGAAAAGAAAAGCAATAAATATTTACAATCGCGGAAAGAAAGAGAGAAATGATAAAAATAAAAATAATACAAATTTTATATCAGTACCTGGCTCAGAAATGTCACCAATAATAGACAAATATTTAACAAAATCAGGTATAAACATAGCTAAAATAACTAACAAGAGGATAGGTGATTTAATAAAGACTTCTGAAAAGAGAACCAATTCCGAAAACAGCGTCGTATACAAAATCCCGTGCAATAGTTGCTCAATGGCTTATTTTGGCGAATCGTCAAGAGGATTAGAAAAAAGAATTTATGAACATAAAAATGACATAAAAGCACATAGGACATCTAATTCTTTAGTAGTTCATGCGGAAAAATTCGATCATTTACCAAACTGGAGAGAAGCTGAAGTGCTACATAAAGGTTTTAATAAATTCACTAGAAGAATTGTTGAATCAGCATATATTTCAACTAATAATTCATCGAATCATCGAAGAGGGTTTATCAATTTAGCTAAAGAAACTAGTATTTTAATTCTAAAACACGCCAGAAAAACGAACTTTCCCAAGTGTCCGAAAAGATAATTAGATTTAGTACATTAACTTCAACTGCAGTTCTACATACACTCTCTGAAGAAGTTCTACGCGAACGAAACGTTAGAGTGTTTAGGGTTCCGAGCCTTCCCCTGTGTTTATGTTCTCCATCATCCAAATAATTTGTCTAAAATACTTATCAATATGTCAAATGATGGAGAGCAACAGGAGGTTATTTGGCAGGAATACCACAGAAGACGCAAGTTGGATAGATGTGTACTACAACGTAAATTTCTACAGGATTGCTTGGAAGAAAAGGTCCTTCCTAAATCGGCTCCGAAACAACTGGTTAGTGAGAACAACCCATTCGGTAAGTGTGCTAAAGTATATTTAGAAGAAGCTTGTAAAGATTTAGACAACAAAATAGAAACATTACGTGATAAAGTGAAACTACCAATATGGAAACAGGTCCATAAGAAC
>NC_134792.1:54710622-54828122 GCF_046742065.1 Oratosquilla oratoria | reverse complement strand
GTGAATATGATCATTATCAGAAAAAATAACTACTGTACTCAAAAGTAGCCTAAATCACAATGTATTCATTCATTTATTTATTCATTTATAAATTATGCAATATGCTAAAATTTTCTGTTTCCATTTCAGGATCTGTATCAACAGCTTCAATCCCTTCATCATCGCCTCCACTTGAATTATCTACAAACCTGACTTCACCATTAAAAAGGTCACTATCAGACTCCTCCACAGGCGCCATTTCTGCTAAATCATTTTCATCTAAAAGAAAGTCATGAACATCTCTGGACAGATTTATCATAAAAACTTCAGTCTCTCAAAAAGAAAATCTCGACAAAGAAGTTGCAAGAATTATATTTGCCACAAATTCACCATTTCGTCTTGTTCAGTATCCTCAGTTTCTCAAGATGGTTGAGAACCTGAGGCCAGGTTATATTCCTCCACCCAGAAAAGATATTGCTGATAAGTACTTGGATCTTGTGTATGAAAAGGAATATAAAAAGTGGGCAGATGACCTGAATAATGAAACTGTATGTCTTTCAATTGATGGGTGGTCTAACATCCATAATGAGCCCATAATATGTGTCACTCTAACAACATCCACTGGTCAGATTTATTTAGTTGACACAATAGACACATCAGTGAAACCTCACACTGCTGAATATCTTCTACAACTTGTAGAAAATTCGATCAAGAAGGCTGAACAAGATTTTGGTTGTCACATTGGAAGTGTTGTGACAGACAATGCAGCAAATGTCACCAAGATGAGAAAAGTCTTGAAGGAATCGAGTGAACCTGAGCATACCGTCCTCACATACGGCTTATATCGTTCCTTGTATACTTATGGCAAGTCTATATAACACTGCTCCTTATATTGATATGCTAAAAATGTCCTTTAGCAATCAGATCGCATATCAGATAGCAATCCCACAATATTTAAAATCTATAAAAAAAAAAAAATCTATTTAAATCAAATACATCTGATTTAAAAAGAAAACTAGATTCTTTATGTCCAGGGCGGCCAGGGATGCCCTCCAGTCCAATTGCACATCAGTCAGGCCAACGGTATGGCCGCCACAGGCCTAAATGTCATTAATGGGCAAAAAGGCCCAACTTTGGAGGGCTCTCACTGCCACAACCTTGGTCTCACGATTGTCATGTCTACCTTCTTGAGCACCGTATCCGACCCTTTCATTGTGGGACAAGTTTCGACCAAATCGCTGACCTTCGGATTTTCGCTCCAATTGATGGGGGGGTACCCTTTGAGAATTTTGGCATTTTGGGTCATTTTGGTCACCTCCACCCATTTACCCGCTATGACACCCACAGGTCCAGGGCGGCCAGGGATGCCCTCCAGTCCAATTGCACATCAGTCAGGCCAACGGTATGGCCGCCACAGGCCTAAACGTCATTAATGGGCAAAAAGGCCCAACTTTGGAGGGCTCTCACCGCCACACCCTTGGTCTCACGATTGTCATGTCTACCTTCATGAGCACCGTATCCGACCCTCTCCTTGTGGGACCCCATCCATCCATCCCTATTTTGGTTATCTCCTCAATTTCACACCATCCTCCTCTGCCATCAATGCCTCTTTTGCTAAACTTTACTCATTCTGTCCATGTGTCCATATTATTCGAATAATCTTTCATCAGCCCTATCTTCAAGCTTCCTTTCCCCCCCTGCTCTCCTCCTCACCTCATTTATCACTCTAACCATACTTCTCATAGAGTTCATCTCAAAGATGTTTAAGCTTTTCCTTTCTACTTCTCTTAGATTCCAAGTCTCCACCCCTACAGTGTCATTGGTATGATCACCCCTTCATATAATCCTTTCTTTGCATCCATTTCCAGATGCCTTCTTATGACACTTTTTAATCCCCCAAGACATTTACTTGCTTCTCTCGATCTACAGTTTACCTCCATCCCCACTCCATTTCCTTCCATATGTGACCCCAAATACACTTCCTCCGACATTTCTCCTTTAAGACTTACTTCCAACTCACTGCCATCCTCTCCCCTTGTACATCTCATCTTCTATCTTTTCTCCATATTTATCTTCAACTTTCTCCTATCACATACCTTCCTTAATTCCATCACTGTCTTAATCTCTCCTCTGGCCCTTCCACAATCACAGTGTCATCAGCAAAGAGCAACTGGCTCACCTCTCACTTCTCTCCATTTTCTTTAACCATCACTCCTGTGCACATTACCTTCCCATACCACCCCATCCATGTACACATTGAACAGCCATGGGGGATATAACATTGCCTTGACATAGCCCCACCTTTACCTCAAATCACTCACTCTCTTCATTTATAATTATATCATAGGCTCTACTCCTGACATAAAAACTCCTGACTGACCTAAATAGCTTTTCCCTGATCCCATATATCTTCGATACCTTCCACAGTGCCTTCCTGTGTACCCTGTCATAAGCCCTTCTCCAAATCCATAAAGGCCCCAAAAAACATCCTTACTTTAGTCAAAACCTTCTCACAAATGTTCCTTACTACAAAAATCTGATCCACGCATCCTCTACTTTTGCTAAACCCATACTGCTCTTTACCAACTACCTTCTCTGTTTTCTCATGATCCTCTCCTAATCTGTAGTAGAAATAAAGTTCATTAAATCAATAGCAGTGGTGTGGTGGCTGGTGAATTCATCGCACCTCTAAGCTTTCACACATTACATATGTCCAGCTAGCCATGAGTGATATGTTGCCAGTTTTGTTTCTTTTTTAGTACTATAATTTCATTTTTACTTTCTATATACTGCATCATGTTATATTTTTCATGTTTTTCTATATAAAATCATGAGTTCATTTGTAGCAGTAAATTTACACACTGATTATATATATGCTAGAAACGGCTATGGAAAGTAGGTAAAGATATATGTCCTGTTATACACAAAGTCACTCAGTGTATGTCTGTCACTCAGTTTCTCTGTGCTTTGTGAGATATGAAGGAGCTAAAAGACTTGTGTACAAATAATTATTTATTTGTGCTGTAAAGATGATCAGATTACATTTAAGGGTTTTTATTACCTAATGAGATGAGGCTTTAGTGCAGTTCTGTTCCTAAGCAAAAATAATAAGCATATCTTATTTTGATATAATCAATATGCTTTGGGATTTATAGAGATTTTGGATTAAATTTTGCTGTACCTTGAAGAAGCTGTCTACTGTGCTGTGAAGCTGGGTGTTGTCGTTGTTGTTGTTGTCGTTCCCTAGACTGTCTGACCGAGCAGTCCCGTCTCCCCAAGGAATGCCACAGCCGAAAGTGGGTTTTCCCACAAATTCTTTATAGAGTGTATGTTGTGTTGTTTGAGTGCATGATTGTGTATAATGCAGTCTTCCATTATGTGTTGTATGGTATGGGGTGAAGTGTTACATCCTGGGCAGCTGTTGACAATGCGGTCATCCAAGTGAATGATTCGTCAGAGTAGTCCAAAGCATTTTGAGGACATGATGTCAGCCACTTGTGGTACTGTGGTGCCCATGGAGGGACATTGCACAGTCCCAATGTAGAGCAGAATGGCCATGAATTTGGAGATCTCATGTTCAGTGTTAGAGAAAGTTGTGGCAAGATCTTTTTGAATGGCATAGAGGTTCATTTGATAGGTTTTGTGCTTGATGATCTGTAGGGTAAAGAACCTGTAGAAATACTCCTGGGTGGTCTATACATATGTAGGTGGCTGGTAGTTGCAAGTGGGCAGAGGGGATTGCTGATGTCCTCCTTGCAGGTTGTGGGCCACAGATAAAGGGCAATCTTTTTTCCTGCGTTTGGTCTTGGCTGTGCCCTTACCGATGCCCTTCCTGTTGGCCTCCTCTTCTTCCTCTTCCTCCTGTCGGTTGTCCTCCTCCTCATGGTCCTCCTCCTCAAAGAGTGGTGCAGTACACCACCTCTTGGCAGGAGGGTCGTTGCCGGGGCCTGGGGAACTTGGGTCATGTGAGATGGGCACAAATTGAGAGTCTTCATCATCATCCCTCGCCGCCCAAAGAATCATTGGCACTGATGCTTAGGTCCAGAGGAATTAGTGTAATCTATTAGGCCTTACTCCTGGGGTAAAACATATAACGAGGAAGCTGGAAAGAAAGAGAATAACATTAGAAACTTTGTAATGAACTTATAAAAGGGCATAATTTTCCCCTGGACAATGAATTCCAATAAAAACTGGCCATAAGTCCCCCATGAAAAATTCAGCAAAATTTGGGCATAGGTTCACCATGAACAATGTCTAAAATCAAAATGATTGGTTACATGGAGCTTTAAATATTAAAAGTTGTATGTAAACAATAATTGATTTTATCCCTTACTAAGCCAAGGGATCATATTTAATCAACTGGCCATTTCAAAAACAATAGACTACCAGGCACATGTTAAAAAAATTTCACCCCTATTTTCACTCATGTTTTTCACAAAATTCTGCCTTTCCTATGCAAATGACACATCAGGTTAAAGTTTAACTATTCAACTGTATCATATCAGGGTATCATCTACTTACATTATGAAAGGGGGAAGAGGCCATGGGCGCTAGGACAACAAGTGGAAAAAAAATCCTTCATTGTGTCTAGAGAGTAATTGAGTTTTGTGTCCCAGGCCAGCCAATGAGAGAGGCAGAGGAGGCTGTGATGTCACCCTGACTGGTAGCCAGAGACATAGTGATCGGCTCAGGATTGATGACATATTGGTTTACTCTACATGGGACGCAGTGGGCACCATTTTCAATATCTGTTAATGGTTATATATGGTCACTCACTTTGTAAAGGGTTAATGAAGTATTGAAATTTTTTTTTCAGCTACAAATATAAAATTAGGGTTTTACAGTACTAGAGTTATGAATAACTCAAGTTTTAAACAGTGCAAGATATTTGAAAATTGGCTGGTACAAGACAATGGTTGAGACTAAAATTGGTTGATATATGTAGAATGGGAGTAATTTGAGTATTTCTACATATAGAGGAGTCAAAGTCAGAGGTTTTGATTATCAACTCCACAGCCCCGAGTTTTACAATTGATTTTGGAACTGCCATTACTTTTTCCACTGGATTGATTTGTAATAATGTAAAAATGTATACAAAAAATTATACAGATAGCCCACTGTAGAACTAGCATATACCCTGAAGGACTTAATTTGGCTTGGTAATGTCACTTTGACCTAATTGTATGTCAGTTTTATTGATTGTTTTTTCTTTCTTTCCAGATATCTTACACTTTACAAAGAATATCATGGGCAAGGAGAAAGGACAGTTGAAGAAACCTGCAAGATGGTTGGTTTCAAGACTCCCAATGACCCTTATTGAAAATTTGGGTCAAGGTCTAGGTCACTGTACTTGGTAAACACATTAGAATTTGAATAACAAAAGACTAGGAAGGATTTTTGTAAGTAATGTATGAAGCTGTGTATGACTATATTACTCAGTAGTGTTAATAAATGTATTTTTCAACAAGTTATGCTTATTTTCATGGTTTTCTGTAAGGTGTTCAGAAATTGCAGCATTGAGTGGTGGCTACAGGGTAGTGAAAAGATGGACCCCACAGGCATGATGTACCCTGAGAGAAACCATTCACTAGCCATCTGTCTAGAAAACCTAAGGAAAAAAAAAGACAATAACACCCTACCTTATGGGGGTACCTAGTCTCTGGAACAGGCCTTATGTTCACATGCTCTTTAAGAACACTCCAACTCCTATCCTTTACATTATGTTCAGGAGAGCAGTTCACAGGCACCTGCATTGTCTCATCTTCAGCAAGCTAGCAAGATCAGAGCAGAGTTAGGCCTTGACATATGCCCTAAATACACATGACCCTTCACATATGCACAAACACCTTTCCACAGTAACATCTGCCACTCTTGACTCCACTTAGAAATGTGTGCCAGGGTTGTGTAATGTCACCTTGGTTGTTCAACATGCATAGGTATGGGATGATGTGAAAGATAAACATCCATCCATGTCATTCTTGGCCTTTCCCTGAGGTTTACAACTCTGCCTTCTCTCTTTTTTTTATATTTTTTTTACTCATTCTCTCCAGTATCCCTTCATGGGCCCTATCTGACAGCTCCCTCTCCACCCCAACTCTCCTCTTGACCCCATTTCTCATGCTATCCATCTTTGTAACCCTACTATACTTTCAAACACTTCATTTCCAACCTATTTAAATTTGTCATTTCTGGCTCCCTTAAATTGTACCCTTTATATAGTCTTCTCTTTGAATCCATCCCTAGATACCTAGTTTTCATTACGCTTTTCCCAAAAACATTGACTTGCTTCCCTCACTCAACAGTTGACCTCCCACTATTCCCAGCTATGTGTGACCCTTAATACTTAAGCTAACCTCTCTCCATATAGATTTGCCTGACACTGCCACCCTGACCTCTTGTATATCTCATAACCTTGCTTTTACCCACATTTACTTTCGGTTTCTTGCTATCACATACCTTCCCAAACTCTCTAACTGCCTTAGACCCTCTGACCCAGCCACAAGTGAGGCAGCATCAATAAACAATTGACTGACCTACTTCTGTGAACCCTCACAAACCATTTCCAATCCCCTGCCCATCACCCTTGCATTGACCAACCCTGGTGCAGCCCCTTCTCAGACCACTCCCACCAATCCCAACCCTAATACAAGCTCTGATACTGATGCAAAAGCTTTTGACAGCACTTAAGATGTTTTCCTTTGTCCCATGTATCTGTATTTCCTCTCAAAAAGCCTTGCTGTCAAACCTATCATGAGCCTTCTTTAAATCCATAACAGGCCAGAAAGCATGACGTTTCTTAAATGTGCCTTTCTACAAAAATTTGATGCACCCTCCATCTTTCACCCACACTGTTTCTCACCAGTTCTCTCTGATCCTCTCCTAATCATCTCAGTTAAGATCCTCCCATGTGCCTTTCCAAGTACACTCAATAAAGTGGTCCCTCTAAATGTACCACATTCCCATTTTCCCCTTTTCCCTATATGATGCAGAAGCCCTTTAGTGGAAAGCACATTGTTGTGGTGAGGGAATGTATCCATATACCACTAATACATATTACAATATATCACATGCCTGACACTTGATCCATATGTATGCAAGGTACCTAACAGACACTGGCCCTTTTGCAATGCCTCTAATCTTGCTGACATCCACATTTATAAATTGTAAAGATCAGACTCAGACATACAACATAATGACACCACCGCCCAACAAAATGTTACTGAATAAAGTACATAGTGACACCAGATTAACCATTTCCTTATACATACCAAAGTACATAATTATAACTCCAATCCCTACATCATGTCAAGGCACATCTACTGATAATAAGCAGACACTTAAAGTACAACTAAGACAAATAGTATTGTATAAATTCCAAACCTATGATCTAACTGTAAACTTGACACCAGACATGCAAAGATAGGCATATTGACATATATATGCGGCGACTGCGTCACATACACACACACAACTCTCCCCTAGAGAGCAAAGAACTCTCTCCCTTATGGGGAGTACACAGAGACTCTTCCCAAAGGGGATTACATCCCCATGCTGTAAGTATCTCTTGACTTCACTAAAGCAAGAAAGTCCGAAGAGGCTTTATGTTCCCTGCCATTGGTGTAACCTTTCACAGGTTACAGGAGCTTCAGTGTCTATGACCTGACGAGCAAGGCTAGAGAGGGCGTCGGCCCTTGCTCTTCTATGCTAGGAAAATCACGAGTGACCAGATGAAATAGTTCCTGGAATTGGCCTGCCATTACAGGGCAAGAGGCCCGAGCGGTGTCCACGTGGAATGTACATGAGCCCTGGTAGGTAGCCCTCGACCTGTGGGTGAGATGGTAGCCCAATCGGGGCAGGTGACCAAAATGAAAAAATCCAAAAGGGATCCACAGATTTTGGCCAAAATCGGCAGGTCGCCGATTTGGCCCAAATTGACCTCGGAGGGAGACAGTCGGGCACAGTGTACCGTGAGGTTGACACAAGGAGCCTGGGCCCAAGGACTTATGTGTAGCGACCATCCAAATTTGACCCTTTCCTCTGATTTTTCACATTTCCGCCTCTGGCGTCAAATTGGACTCCACGGCAGCCCTAGCCGCCCTCAACCTGTGGGTGAGATGGCGGGAAAATCGGAGCAAGTGACCAAAATGACCCCATGAATTTAGCCGAAAATTCGAAGGTGACTGATTTGGTCCAAACTTGCCCCACAGGGAGAGAATCGGTCAAAGTGCACAGCAAGGTAAACATCAGCAGCAGATGGTTTTTCCGGCGTATCTTATTTGTCAGACATTACGTACACAACCACACACAGAAAGAAGTATACACGGAGGCACATTGCTCCTTATTATAGTATATATTAAATACCTCGGCTTACAACTAAGTGTCCACAAGGGCCTACATTATCTAGCTACATGCAATGCATCGTACCAACCTCCCAGCACGTCACTATATCTTTGCAGATACACGCACTTCTATTTGCAAATTCCTGCACAGCCCTATCTTATGGCATCATTATCATATTTGAAATTATATACCTTACTAAAACTAGAATAAACGTTACCTATAGAGTCTAATTGTTAATTATTAATTGAACACAAAGTGAAATGATTATCCAACAAACACATCCTTTTTTGAAAACAGGACGATTCTATAAATGGCCTGCGACATCTGGCAACTTCTTTTTATTCTATGAAGAGTACTTTCAAAATCGCTATATATTACAAAAGGATGTTCTATCTTTTTAAAGAATGATCTAAAAACAATAGGTCCCTCTACAACCTCCATTCGTACAGGTTTATGGACTGAACATTCAGGTTCATGTTTATCAAGTACCTCCTTCTTTCAGAAGGGATGCAGACAGTATGAACAAGGGAAAACTCATCCATTATGACTTTTATTAATAAATGGGCTCAAATCTTGCACCGATACATAGTGGTTATTTTCTTCCTCGGATATATAGAGAAGGTTTACATCTTGATCTTTTTTCACTTTTGTAATTCTTCAAGGATACAGGCTTTTATTTTCATCATTATCAAAGGCAAAGACACTGACGCTGATGGGATTCTTCTTTTCAAATATGGTCATCTTATCTAATTTGACTGGGAATTCTGTTGCACTCCAATGGTAATTTTGAGCAGCAGCCTTAACTGTCTTACTAATTCTCTCTTTGTCCTTTTCATCCAAGCAATGTGACCGGGCAATGCACCACTTGAAAGACTCTTGATCCTCATTTTGAATATTCACTAGTTGATATTTTGCCTTTTGATATTTATTAGGAAGTTTCATATAACTAGACCCTTTCAATACTTCGTATTTTGCTATTTTGATTTCAAAATTGAGAACCTTGTCAATTATCCAAGCTGAGCCCTCTCTTGTAGATTGATCCATTTTTTTTCCTTCTAATTGACCAATCATATCTAGCACTACACTTTTTATTTCTGAAAGATCTGTGATGGGCTTCATCTCGCCACTGTTGATCCAGGGCTCTTGAATTGATCTGCTCCCATCTCCTAACTTCTTGTAGAACCGAACTTTGAGACAAAGATAAATTTTCAAACCTTTCCAATTGTGCTCTTTGACTCTGTTCTCTATAACATTCACCATACTCATGATAAAATTTTTTGGATCAATTGTACTAATATCGGAATAACAATAAACTCGTACTTGACCTGCACAACCTTCCCGACTATCATCGTATTTACATGTAATTTTAGATATCAGGTTCTGAAAAGTTTTTTTTTGTTTTTTGTTGCACTGTGCCTTTTGAGGTTTGAGACTTCAATGTTACATATCTGACATTTTGGTTTTGATTTCTTTGGAATATCTTGGGGGTTAACCTTGTAGTAATGTTTCTTACATTTTTCATGTCTTAAAGGGTTAAAAATGGTCTTATTACAAATTTGGCAATGAAATTGTCCCTCCTTATTTCAACTATTGTCATTTAGGATTCAAGCGTTTCTTGTTATACAGTGATTTTTCATGTCTTAAAGGGTTAAAAATAATTGGATCACAAATTTGGCAATGAAATGTTCTCTCTTGATTGTAATTAGGATCTAACCGTTTTTTGTGATAGACTGATTTCTCATGTCTTAAAGGGTTAAAAATGGTCTTGTTACAAATTTGACACTCGAATTTTATACATACTGGTTTTGATGATTTCATCATGGTATTTGGGTTGATATATGTATCCATTTGTATAAATTTTTTTGAAATCCTTTTTTGTTTGTAAATTGTAACTTTTTTCGGTGACCTGTCTAAGATATACTTACCCATTGACTAATGAAAGAAAATGAGGGAGATAATACGTCATGTTCAAGCCGGATGTAAGGAAATGATAGTGGCAACGTGCTGTAGGACTTGGGTTCGATTCCCATGCTGGGTACAAATGTTTTTGATGAATGTATGAGTGGAGGGGGAAAAATAGGAGGAGGAGATGAATAAATTGGAGGAGAAGAAGGAGGAGATCAATAAATTGAAGGAGAAAGTTCCAAAAATGGATCTGGAGTGAAATTACACATAACTTATTGTTCATTTTTAACCATGGTATTAAGTTCCAGATACATGTTAGATTGGGCACCCATGGCCAAGCGGATAAAGACTGGACCTATTAAGCCCAATGGTCCGAGTTCGAATCTGCATAGAGGTGCCCCCTCGAGGGGTTATCTAAGTTTGAAACTGGTTTCCAATTGCCGAGTGCGCATTAAGCAATTGTATAACACCAGGTTCAGGCGTGGATGACTAATAATACCAACCACATGCTATCCTTCTCCCCCAATTCAGTACTAGTCCGACAGGCTATGCATAAGACTCTGGATTACTGTCGGGTGGCGACGTATAACGAATTGAGGTGCACTCTGGTCCCTTCTGAATCTGGAAGCGGCTTGAAGATGTGCAGCTGGAGAGGGTAGTATGGAGGCAAGGGGCGCTTTTACTTGAATTTTGATTAAATTTAGATTTCGTGTTAGAATCTAACAAGGATATATTAAAGTTAGATTTCGTGGTTGAATGTAACCATAATATATTAAAATAACAGACCAACTTTGCAGGAGTGTCACCGCCACACCCTTGGTCTCAGGCTTCTCATATCTACATTGATATCCACCAAAGTTTGCACCAAATTTTAAAGCAAGTTTGGACCGAATAGATGACCTTGGAATTTTCGGGATAGGGAGCAGGGCAGCGTAGGCATGAGAATCGTCAGACCAAGGGTGTGGCGCTGAGAGCCCTCCAAAGTTGTGCCTTTTGACGTTTATGCCTGTGGCCGGGATCCCGTGTGCCCGACTGGTGTGGGATTGCAGTGGAGGGCATCCCAGGCCTTGCCGGACCTGTGGGTGTCATAGCGGGTAAATCGGTGGAGGTGACCAAAATGACCCAAAACCCAAAAAAACTCAAAGGGGGGGGCCCCATGGAATTTGGGGGGAAATCCTTGGGTGGGCGATTTGGTCCAAACTTGCGCCACAAGTAGAGGGTGGGATAGGGTGCAGGGCAGCGTAGGCATGAGAATCGTCAGACCAAGGGTGTGGCGCTGAGAGCCCTCCAAAGTTGTGCCTTTTGACGTTTATGCCTGTGGCCGGGATCCCGTGTGCCCGACTGGTGTGGGATTGCAGTGGAGGGCATCCCAGGCCTTGCCGGACCTGTGGGTGTCATAGCGGGTAAATCGGTGGAGGTGACCAAAATGACCCAAAACCCAAAAAAACTCAAAGGGGGGGCCCCATGGAATTTGGGGGGAAATCCTTGGGTGGGCGATTTGGTCCAAACTTGCGCCACAAGTAGAGGGTGGAATAGGGTGCAGGGCAGCGTAGGCATGAGAATCGTCAGACCAAGGGTGTGGCGCTGAGAGCCCTCCAAAGTTGTGCCTTTTGACGTTTATGCCTGTGGCCGGGATCCCGTGTGCCCGACTGGTGTGGGATTGCAGTGGAGGGCATCCCAGGCCTTGCCGGACCTGTGGGTGTCATAGCGGGTAAATCGGTGGAGGTGACCAAAATGACCCAAAACCCAAAAAAACTCAAAGGGGGGGCCCCATGGAATTTGGGGGGAAATCCTTGGGTGGGCGATTTGGTCCAAACTTGCGCCACAAGTAGAGGGTGGGATAGGGTGCAGGGCAGCGTAGGCATGAGAATCGTCAGACCAAGGGTGTGGCGCTGAGAGCCCTCCAAAGTTGTGCCTTTTGACGTTTATGCCTGTGGCCGGGATCCCGTGTGCCCGACTGGTGTGGGATTGCAGTGGAGGGCATCCCAGGCCTTGCCGGACCTGTGGGTGTCATAGCGGGTAAATCGGTGGAGGTGACCAAAATGACCCAAAACCCAACAAAACTCAAAGGGGGGGCCCCATGGAATTTGGGGGGAAATCCTTGGGTGGGCGATTTGGTCCAAACTTGCGCCACAAGTAGAGGGTGGGATAGGGTGCAGGGCAGCGTAGGCATGAGAATCGTCAGACCAAGGGTGTGGCGCTGAGAGCCCTCCAAAGTTGTGCCTTTTGACGTTTATGCCTGTGGCCGGGATCCCGTGTGCCCGACTGGTGTGGGATTGCAGTGGAGGGCATCCCAGGCCTTGCCGGACCTGTGGGTGTCATAGCGGGTAAATCGGTGGAGGTGACCAAAATGACCCAAAACCCAAAAAAACTCAAAGGGGGGGCCCCATGGAATTTGGGGGGAAATCCTTGGGTGGGCGATTTGGTCCAAACTTGCGCCACAAGTAGAGGGTGGGATAGGGTGCAGGGCAGCGTAGGCATGAGAATCGTCAGACCAAGGGTGTGGCGCTGAGAGCCCTCCAAAGTTGTGCCTTTTGACGTTTATGCCTGTGGCCGGGATCCCGTGTGCCCGACTGGTGTGGGATTGCAGTGGAGGGCATCCCAGGCCTTGCCGGACCTGTGGGTGTCATAGCGGGTAAATCGGTGGAGGTGACCAAAATGACCCAAAACCCAAAAAAACTCAAAGGGGGGGCCCCATGGAATTTGGGGGGAAATCCTTGGGTGGGCGATTTGGTCCAAACTTGCGCCACAAGTAGAGGGTGGGATAGGGTGCAGGGCAGCGTAGGCATGAGAATCGTCAGACCAAGGGTGTGGCGCTGAGAGCCCTCCAAAGTTGTGCCTTTTGACGTTTATGCCTGTGGCCGGGATCCCGTGTGCCCGACTGGTGTGGGATTGCAGTGGAGGGCATCCCAGGCCTTGCCGGACCTGTGGGTGTCATAGCGGGTAAATCGGTGGAGGTGACCAAAATGACCCAAAACCCAAAAAAACTCAAAGGGGGGGCCCCATGGAATTTGGGGGGAAATCCTTGGGTGGGCGATTTGGTCCAAACTTGCGCCACAAGTAGAGGGTGGGATAGGGTGCAGGGCAGCGTAGGCATGAGAATCGTCAGACCAAGGGTGTGGCGCTGAGAGCCCTCCAAAGTTGTGCCTTTTGACGTTTATGCCTGTGGCCGGGATCCCGTGTGCCCGACTGGTGTGGGATTGCAGTGGAGGGCATCCCAGGCCTTGCCGGACCTGTGGGTGTCATAGCGGGTAAATCGGTGGAGGTGACCAAAATGACCCAAAACCCAAAAAAACTCAAAGGGGGGGCCCCATGGAATTTGGGGGGAAATCCTTGGGTGGGCGATTTGGTCCAAACTTGCGCCACAAGTAGAGGGTGGGATAGGGTGCAGGGCAGCGTAGGCATGAGAATCGTCAGACCAAGGGTGTGGCGCTGAGAGCCCTCCAAAGTTGTGCCTTTTGACGTTTATGCCTGTGGCCGGGATCCCGTGTGCCCGACTGGTGTGGGATTGCAGTGGAGGGCATCCCAGGCCTTGCCGGACCTGTGGGTGTCATAGCGGGTAAATCGGTGGAGGTGACCAAAATGACCCAAAACCCAAAAAAAACTCAAAGGGGGGGCCCCATGGAATTTGGGGGGAAATCCTTGGGTGGGCGATTTGGTCCAAACTTGCGCCACAAGTAGAGGGTGGGATAGGGTGCAGGGCAGCGTAGGCATGAGAATCGTCAGACCAAGGGTGTGGCGCTGAGAGCCCTCCAAAGTTGTGCCTTTTGACGTTTATGCCTGTGGCCGGGATCCCGTGTGCCCGACTGGTGTGGGATTGCAGTGGAGGGCATCCCAGGCCTTGCCGGACCTGTGGGTGTCATAGCGGGTAAATCGGTGGAGGTGACCAAAATGACCCAAAACCCAAAAAAACTCAAAGGGGGGGCCCCATGGAATTTGGGGGGAAATCCTTGGGTGGGCGATTTGGTCCAAACTTGCGCCACAAGTAGAGGGTGGGATAGGGTGCAGGGCAGCGTAGGCATGAGAATCGTCAGACCAAGGGTGTGGCGCTGAGAGCCCTCCAAAGTTGTGCCTTTTGACGTTTATGCCTGTGGCCGGGATCCCGTGTGCCCGACTGGTGTGGGATTGCAGTGGAGGGCATCCCAGGCCTTGCCGGACCTGTGGGTGTCATAGCGGGTAAATCGGTGGAGGTGACCAAAATGACCCAAAACCCAAAAAAAACTCAAAGGGGGGGCCCCATGGAATTTGGGGGGAAATCCTTGGGTGGGCGATTTGGTCCAAACTTGCGCCACAAGTAGAGGGTGGGATAGGGTGCAGGGCAGCGTAGGCATGAGAATCGTCAGACCAAGGGTGTGGCGCTGAGAGCCCTCCAAAGTTGTGCCTTTTGACGTTTATGCCTGCTGCCGGGATCCCGTGTGCCCGACTGGTGTGGGATTGCAGTGGAGGGCATCCCAGGCCTTGCCGGACCTGTGGGTGTCATAGAAGGGCAAACGTAGGAGGTCACCAAAATGACCCAAAACCCAAAAAAACTCAAAGGGGGGGCCCCATGGAATTTGGGGGGAAATACATCGGATGTGGGTATGGTCCAAACTTGCGCCACAAGTAGAGGGTGGGATAGGGTGCACACCAGCGTAGGCAGGAGAATCGTCAGACCAAGGGTGTGGCGGTGAGAGCCCTCCAAAGTAGTGCCTTTTGACGTTTATGCCTGCGGCCGGGATCCCGTGTGCCTGAGTGGTGTGGGATTGCAGTGGAGGGCATCCCAGGCCTTGCCGGACCTGTGGGTGACATAGCGTGTAAATCGGTGGAGGTGACCAAAATGACCCAAAACCCAAAAAAACTCAAAGGGGGGGCCCCATGGAATTTGGGGGGAAATCCTTAGGTGGGCGATTTGGTCCAAACTTGCGCCACAAGTAGAGGGTGGGATAGGGTGCAGGGCAGCGTAGGCATGAGAATCGTCAGACCAAGGGTGTGGCGCTGAGAGCCCTCCAAAGTTGTGCCTTTTGACGTTTATGCCTGTGGCCGGGATCCCGTGTGCCCGACTGGTGTGGGATTGCAGTGGAGGGCATCCCAGGCCTTGCCGGACCTGTGGGTGTCATAGCGGGTAAATCGGTGGAGGTGACCAAAATGACCCAAAACCCAAAAAAACTCAAAGGGGGGGCCCCATGGAATTTGGGGGGAAATCCTTAGGTGGGCGATTTGGTCCAAACTTGCGCCACAAGTAGAGGGTGGGATAGGGTGCAGGGCAGCGTAGGCATGAGAATCGTCAGACCAAGGGTGTGGCGCTGAGAGCCCTCCAAAGTTGTGCCTTTTGACGTTTATGCCTGTGGCCGGGATCCCGTGTGCCCGACTGGTGTGGGATTGCAGTGGAGGGCATCCCAGGCCTTGCCGGACCTGTGGGTGTCATAGCGGGTAAATCGGTGGAGGTGACCAAAATGACCCAAAACCCAAAAAAACTCAAAGGGGGGGCCCCATGGAATTTGGGGGGAAATCCTTAGGTGGGCGATTTGGTCCAAACTTGCGCCACAAGTAGAGGGTGGGATAGGGTGCAGGGCAGCGTAGGCATGAGAATCGTCAGACCAAGGGTGTGGCGCTGAGAGCCCTCCAAAGTTGTGCCTTTTGACGTTTATGCCTGTGGCCGGGATCCCGTGTGCCCGACTGGTGTGGGATTGCAGTGGAGGGCATCCCAGGCCTTGCCGGACCTGTGGGTGTCATAGCGGGTAAATCGGTGGAGGTGACCAAAATGACCCAAAACCCAAAAAAACTCAAAGGGGGGGCCCCATGGAATTTGGGGGGAAATCCTTAGGTGGGCGATTTGGTCCAAACTTGCGCCACAAGTAGAGGGTGGGATAGGGTGCAGGGCAGCGTAGGCATGAGAATCGTCAGACCAAGGGTGTGGCGCTGAGAGCCCTCCAAAGTTGTGCCTTTTGACGTTTATGCCTGTGGCCGGGATCCCGTGTGCCCGACTGGTGTGGGATTGCAGTGGAGGGCATCCCAGGCCTTGCCGGACCTGTGGGTGTCATAGCGGGTAAATCGGTGGAGGTGACCAAAATGACCCAAAACCCAAAAAAACTCAAAGGGGGGGCCCCATGGAATTTGGGGGGAAATCCTTAGGTGGGCGATTTGGTCCAAACTTGCGCCACAAGTAGAGGGTGGGATAGGGTGCAGGGCAGCGTAGGCATGAGAATCGTCAGACCAAGGGTGTGGCGCTGAGAGCCCTCCAAAGTTGTGCCTTTTGACGTTTATGCCTGTGGCCGGGATCCCGTGTGCCCGACTGGTGTGGGATTGCAGTGGAGGGCATCCCAGGCCTTGCCGGACCTGTGGGTGTCATAGCGGGTAAATCGGTGGAGGTGACCAAAATGACCCAAAACCCAAAAAAACTCAAAGGGGGGGCCCCATGGAATTTGGGGGGAAATCCTTAGGTGGGCGATTTGGTCCAAACTTGCGCCACAAGTAGAGGGTGGGATAGGGTGCAGGGCAGCGTAGGCATGAGAATCGTCAGACCAAGGGTGTGGCGCTGAGAGCCCTCCAAAGTTGTGCCTTTTGACGTTTATGCCTGTGGCCGGGATCCCGTGTGCCCGACTGGTGTGGGATTGCAGTGGAGGGCATCCCAGGCCTTGCCGGACCTGTGGGTGTCATAGCGGGTAAATCGGTGGAGGTGACCAAAATGACCCAAAACCCAAAAAAACTCAAAGGGGGGGCCCCATGGAATTTGGGGGGAAATCCTTAGGTGGGCGATTTGGTCCAAACTTGCGCCACAAGTAGAGGGTGGGATAGGGTGCAGGGCAGCGTAGGCATGAGAATCGTCAGACCAAGGGTGTGGCGCTGAGAGCCCTCCAAAGTTGTGCCTTTTGACGTTTATGCCTGTGGCCGGGATCCCGTGTGCCCGACTGGTGTGGGATTGCAGTGGAGGGCATCCCAGGCCTTGCCGGACCTGTGGGTGTCATAGCGGGTAAATCGGTGGAGGTGACCAAAATGACCCAAAACCCAAAAAAACTCAAAGGGGGGGCCCCATGGAATTTGGGGGGAAATCCTTAGGTGGGCGATTTGGTCCAAACTTGCGCCACAAGTAGAGGGTGGGATAGGGTGCAGGGCAGCGTAGGCATGAGAATCGTCAGACCAAGGGTGTGGCGCTGAGAGCCCTCCAAAGTTGTGCCTTTTGACGTTTATGCCTGTGGCCGGGATCCCGTGTGCCCGACTGGTGTGGGATTGCAGTGGAGGGCATCCCAGGCCTTGCCGGACCTGTGGGTGTCATAGCGGGTAAATCGGTGGAGGTGACCAAAATGACCCAAAACCCAAAAAAACTCAAAGGGGGGGCCCCATGGAATTTGGGGGGAAATCCTTAGGTGGGCGATTTGGTCCAAACTTGCGCCACAAGTAGAGGGTGGGATAGGGTGCAGGGCAGCGTAGGCATGAGAATCGTCAGACCAAGGGTGTGGCGCTGAGAGCCCTCCAAAGTTGTGCCTTTTGACGTTTATGCCTGTGGCCGGGATCCCGTGTGCCCGACTGGTGTGGGATTGCAGTGGAGGGCATCCCAGGCCTTGCCGGACCTGTGGGTGTCATAGCGGGTAAATCGGTGGAGGTGACCAAAATGACCCAAAACCCAAAAAAACTCAAAGGGGGGGCCCCATGGAATTTGGGGGGAAATCCTTAGGTGGGCGATTTGGTCCAAACTTGCGCCACAAGTAGAGGGTGGGATAGGGTGCAGGGCAGCGTAGGCATGAGAATCGTCAGACCAAGGGTGTGGCGCTGAGAGCCCTCCAAAGTTGTGCCTTTTGACGTTTATGCCTGTGGCCGGGATCCCGTGTGCCCGACTGGTGTGGGATTGCAGTGGAGGGCATCCCAGGCCTTGCCGGACCTGTGGGTGTCATAGCGGGTAAATCGGTGGAGGTGACCAAAATGACCCAAAACCCAAAAAAACTCAAAGGGGGGGCCCCATGGAATTTGGGGGGAAATCCTTGGGTGGGCGATTTGGTCCAAACTTGCGCCACAAGTAGAGGGTGGGATAGGGTGCAGGGCAGCGTAGGCATGAGAATCGTCAGACCAAGGGTGTGGCGCTGAGAGCCCTCCAAAGTTGTGCCTTTTGACGTTTATGCCTGTGGCCGGGATCCCGTGTGCCCGACTGGTGTGGGATTGCAGTGGAGGGCATCCCAGGCCTTGCCGGACCTGTGGGTGTCATAGCGGGTAAATCGGTGGAGGTGACCAAAATGACCCAAAACCCAAAAAAACTCAAAGGGGGGGCCCCATGGAATTTGGGGGGAAATCCTTAGGTGGGCGATTTGGTCCAAACTTGCGCCACAAGTAGAGGGTGGGATAGGGTGCAGGGCAGCGTAGGCATGAGAATCGTCAGACCAAGGGTGTGGCGCTGAGAGCCCTCCAAAGTTGTGCCTTTTGACGTTTATGCCTGTGGCCGGGATCCCGTGTGCCCGACTGGTGTGGGATTGCAGTGGAGGGCATCCCAGGCCTTGCCGGACCTGTGGGTGTCATAGCGGGTAAATCGGTGGAGGTGACCAAAATGACCCAAAACCCAAAAAAACTCAAAGGGGGGGCCCCATGGAATTTGGGGGGAAATCCTTAGGTGGGCGATTTGGTCCAAACTTGCGCCACAAGTAGAGGGTGGGATAGGGTGCAGGGCAGCGTAGGCATGAGAATCGTCAGACCAAGGGTGTGGCGCTGAGAGCCCTCCAAAGTTGTGCCTTTTGACGTTTATGCCTGTGGCCGGGATCCCGTGTGCCCGACTGGTGTGGGATTGCAGTGGAGGGCATCCCAGGCCTTGCCGGACCTGTGGGTGTCATAGCGGGTAAATCGGTGGAGGTGACCAAAATGACCCAAAACCCAAAAAAACTCAAAGGGGGGGCCCCATGGAATTTGGGGGGAAATCCTTAGGTGGGCGATTTGGTCCAAACTTGCGCCACAAGTAGAGGGTGGGATAGGGTGCAGGGCAGCGTAGGCATGAGAATCGTCAGACCAAGGGTGTGGCGCTGAGAGCCCTCCAAAGTTGTGCCTTTTGACGTTTATGCCTGTGGCCGGGATCCCGTGTGCCCGACTGGTGTGGGATTGCAGTGGAGGGCATCCCAGGCCTTGCCGGACCTGTGGGTGTCATAGCGGGTAAATCGGTGGAGGTGACCAAAATGACCCAAAACCCAAAAAAACTCAAAGGGGGGGCCCCATGGAATTTGGGGGGAAATCCTTAGGTGGGCGATTTGGTCCAAACTTGCGCCACAAGTAGAGGGTGGGATAGGGTGCAGGGCAGCGTAGGCATGAGAATCGTCAGACCAAGGGTGTGGCGCTGAGAGCCCTCCAAAGTTGTGCCTTTTGACGTTTATGCCTGTGGCCGGGATCCCGTGTGCCCGACTGGTGTGGGATTGCAGTGGAGGGCATCCCAGGCCTTGCCGGACCTGTGGGTGTCATAGCGGGTAAATCGGTGGAGGTGACCAAAATGACCCAAAACCCAAAAAAACTCAAAGGGGGGGCCCCATGGAATTTGGGGGGAAATCCTTAGGTGGGCGATTTGGTCCAAACTTGCGCCACAAGTAGAGGGTGGGATAGGGTGCAGGGCAGCGTAGGCATGAGAATCGTCAGACCAAGGGTGTGGCGCTGAGAGCCCTCCAAAGTTGTGCCTTTTGACGTTTATGCCTGTGGCCGGGATCCCGTGTGCCCGACTGGTGTGGGATTGCAGTGGAGGGCATCCCAGGCCTTGCCGGACCTGTGGGTGTCATAGCGGGTAAATCGGTGGAGGTGACCAAAATGACCCAAAACCCAAAAAAACTCAAAGGGGGGGCCCCATGGAATTTGGGGGGAAATCCTTAGGTGGGCGATTTGGTCCAAACTTGCGCCACAAGTAGAGGGTGGGATAGGGTGCAGGGCAGCGTAGGCATGAGAATCGTCAGACCAAGGGTGTGGCGCTGAGAGCCCTCCAAAGTTGTGCCTTTTGACGTTTATGCCTGTGGCCGGGATCCCGTGTGCCCGACTGGTGTGGGATTGCAGTGGAGGGCATCCCAGGCCTTGCCGGACCTGTGGGTGTCATAGCGGGTAAATCGGTGGAGGTGACCAAAATGACCCAAAACCCAAAAAAACTCAAAGGGGGGGCCCCATGGAATTTGGGGGGAAATCCTTAGGTGGGCGATTTGGTCCAAACTTGCGCCACAAGTAGAGGGTGGGATAGGGTGCAGGGCAGCGTAGGCATGAGAATCGTCAGACCAAGGGTGTGGCGCTGAGAGCCCTCCAAAGTTGTGCCTTTTGACGTTTATGCCTGTGGCCGGGATCCCGTGTGCCCGACTGGTGTGGGATTGCAGTGGAGGGCATCCCAGGCCTTGCCGGACCTGTGGGTGTCATAGCGGGTAAATCGGTGGAGGTGACCAAAATGACCCAAAACCCAAAAAAACTCAAAGGGGGGGCCCCATGGAATTTGGGGGGAAATCCTTAGGTGGGCGATTTGGTCCAAACTTGCGCCACAAGTAGAGGGTGGGATAGGGTGCAGGGCAGCGTAGGCATGAGAATCGTCAGACCAAGGGTGTGGCGCTGAGAGCCCTCCAAAGTTGTGCCTTTTGACGTTTATGCCTGTGGCCGGGATCCCGTGTGCCCGACTGGTGTGGGATTGCAGTGGAGGGCATCCCAGGCCTTGCCGGACCTGTGGGTGTCATAGCGGGTAAATCGGTGGAGGTGACCAAAATGACCCAAAACCCAAAAAAACTCAAAGGGGGGGCCCCATGGAATTTGGGGGGAAATCCTTAGGTGGGCGATTTGGTCCAAACTTGCGCCACAAGTAGAGGGTGGGATAGGGTGCAGGGCAGCGTAGGCATGAGAATCGTCAGACCAAGGGTGTGGCGCTGAGAGCCCTCCAAAGTTGTGCCTTTTGACGTTTATGCCTGTGGCCGGGATCCCGTGTGCCCGACTGGTGTGGGATTGCAGTGGAGGGCATCCCAGGCCTTGCCGGACCTGTGGGTGTCATAGCGGGTAAATCGGTGGAGGTGACCAAAATGACCCAAAACCCAAAAAAACTCAAAGGGGGGGCCCCATGGAATTTGGGGGGAAATCCTTAGGTGGGCGATTTGGTCCAAACTTGCGCCACAAGTAGAGGGTGGGATAGGGTGCAGGGCAGCGTAGGCATGAGAATCGTCAGACCAAGGGTGTGGCGCTGAGAGCCCTCCAAAGTTGTGCCTTTTGACGTTTATGCCTGTGGCCGGGATCCCGTGTGCCCGACTGGTGTGGGATTGCAGTGGAGGGCATCCCAGGCCTTGCCGGACCTGTGGGTGTCATAGCGGGTAAATCGGTGGAGGTGACCAAAATGACCCAAAACCCAAAAAAACTCAAAGGGGGGGCCCCATGGAATTTGGGGGGAAATCCTTAGGTGGGCGATTTGGTCCAAACTTGCGCCACAAGTAGAGGGTGGGATAGGGTGCAGGGCAGCGTAGGCATGAGAATCGTCAGACCAAGGGTGTGGCGCTGAGAGCCCTCCAAAGTTGTGCCTTTTGACGTTTATGCCTGTGGCCGGGATCCCGTGTGCCCGACTGGTGTGGGATTGCAGTGGAGGGCATCCCAGGCCTTGCCGGACCTGTGGGTGTCATAGCGGGTAAATCGGTGGAGGTGACCAAAATGACCCAAAACCCAAAAAAACTCAAAGGGGGGGCCCCATGGAATTTGGGGGGAAATCCTTAGGTGGGCGATTTGGTCCAAACTTGCGCCACAAGTAGAGGGTGGGATAGGGTGCAGGGCAGCGTAGGCATGAGAATCGTCAGACCAAGGGTGTGGCGCTGAGAGCCCTCCAAAGTTGTGCCTTTTGACGTTTATGCCTGTGGCCGGGATCCCGTGTGCCCGACTGGTGTGGGATTGCAGTGGAGGGCATCCCAGGCCTTGCCGGACCTGTGGGTGTCATAGCGGGTAAATCGGTGGAGGTGACCAAAATGACCCAAAACCCAAAAAAACTCAAAGGGGGGGCCCCATGGAATTTGGGGGGAAATCCTTAGGTGGGCGATTTGGTCCAAACTTGCGCCACAAGTAGAGGGTGGGATAGGGTGCAGGGCAGCGTAGGCATGAGAATCGTCAGACCAAGGGTGTGGCGCTGAGAGCCCTCCAAAGTTGTGCCTTTTGACGTTTATGCCTGTGGCCGGGATCCCGTGTGCCCGACTGGTGTGGGATTGCAGTGGAGGGCATCCCAGGCCTTGCCGGACCTGTGGGTGTCATAGCGGGTAAATCGGTGGAGGTGACCAAAATGACCCAAAACCCAAAAAAACTCAAAGGGGGGGCCCCATGGAATTTGGGGGGAAATCCTTAGGTGGGCGATTTGGTCCAAACTTGCGCCACAAGTAGAGGGTGGGATAGGGTGCAGGGCAGCGTAGGCATGAGAATCGTCAGACCAAGGGTGTGGCGCTGAGAGCCCTCCAAAGTTGTGCCTTTTGACGTTTATGCCTGTGGCCGGGATCCCGTGTGCCCGACTGGTGTGGGATTGCAGTGGAGGGCATCCCAGGCCTTGCCGGACCTGTGGGTGTCATAGCGGGTAAATCGGTGGAGGTGACCAAAATGACCCAAAACCCAAAAAAACTCAAAGGGGGGGCCCCATGGAATTTGGGGGGAAATCCTTAGGTGGGCGATTTGGTCCAAACTTGCGCCACAAGTAGAGGGTGGGATAGGGTGCAGGGCAGCGTAGGCATGAGAATCGTCAGACCAAGGGTGTGGCGCTGAGAGCCCTCCAAAGTTGTGCCTTTTGACGTTTATGCCTGTGGCCGGGATCCCGTGTGCCCGACTGGTGTGGGATTGCAGTGGAGGGCATCCCAGGCCTTGCCGGACCTGTGGGTGTCATAGCGGGTAAATCGGTGGAGGTGACCAAAATGACCCAAAACCCAAAAAAACTCAAAGGGGGGGCCCCATGGAATTTGGGGGGAAATCCTTAGGTGGGCGATTTGGTCCAAACTTGCGCCACAAGTAGAGGGTGGGATAGGGTGCAGGGCAGCGTAGGCATGAGAATCGTCAGACCAAGGGTGTGGCGCTGAGAGCCCTCCAAAGTTGTGCCTTTTGACGTTTATGCCTGTGGCCGGGATCCCGTGTGCCCGACTGGTGTGGGATTGCAGTGGAGGGCATCCCAGGCCTTGCCGGACCTGTGGGTGTCATAGCGGGTAAATCGGTGGAGGTGACCAAAATGACCCAAAACCCAAAAAAACTCAAAGGGGGGGCCCCATGGAATTTGGGGGGAAATCCTTAGGTGGGCGATTTGGTCCAAACTTGCGCCACAAGTAGAGGGTGGGATAGGGTGCAGGGCAGCGTAGGCATGAGAATCGTCAGACCAAGGGTGTGGCGCTGAGAGCCCTCCAAAGTTGTGCCTTTTGACGTTTATGCCTGTGGCCGGGATCCCGTGTGCCCGACTGGTGTGGGATTGCAGTGGAGGGCATCCCAGGCCTTGCCGGACCTGTGGGTGTCATAGCGGGTAAATCGGTGGAGGTGACCAAAATGACCCAAAACCCAAAAAAACTCAAAGGGGGGGCCCCATGGAATTTGGGGGGAAATCCTTAGGTGGGCGATTTGGTCCAAACTTGCGCCACAAGTAGAGGGTGGGATAGGGTGCAGGGCAGCGTAGGCATGAGAATCGTCAGACCAAGGGTGTGGCGCTGAGAGCCCTCCAAAGTTGTGCCTTTTGACGTTTATGCCTGTGGCCGGGATCCCGTGTGCCCGACTGGTGTGGGATTGCAGTGGAGGGCATCCCAGGCCTTGCCGGACCTGTGGGTGTCATAGCGGGTAAATCGGTGGAGGTGACCAAAATGACCCAAAACCCAAAAAAACTCAAAGGGGGGGCCCCATGGAATTTGGGGGGAAATCCTTAGGTGGGCGATTTGGTCCAAACTTGCGCCACAAGTAGAGGGTGGGATAGGGTGCAGGGCAGCGTAGGCATGAGAATCGTCAGACCAAGGGTGTGGCGCTGAGAGCCCTCCAAAGTTGTGCCTTTTGACGTTTATGCCTGTGGCCGGGATCCCGTGTGCCCGACTGGTGTGGGATTGCAGTGGAGGGCATCCCAGGCCTTGCCGGACCTGTGGGTGTCATAGCGGGTAAATCGGTGGAGGTGACCAAAATGACCCAAAACCCAAAAAAAATCAAAGGGGGGGCCCCATGGAATTTGGGGGGAAATCCTTAGGTGGGCGATTTGGTCCAAACTTGCGCCACAAGTAGAGGGTGGGATAGGGTGCAGGGCAGCGTAGGCATGAGAATCGTCAGACCAAGGGTGTGGCGCTGAGAGCCCTCCAAAGTTGTGCCTTTTGACGTTTATGCCTGTGGCCGGGATCCCGTGTGCCCGACTGGTGTGGGATTGCAGTGGAGGGCATCCCAGGCCTTGCCGGACCTGTGGGTGTCATAGCGGGTAAATCGGTGGAGGTGACCAAAATGACCCAAAACCCAAAAAAACTCAAAGGGGGGGCCCCATGGAATTTGGGGGGAAATCCTTAGGTGGGCGATTTGGTCCAAACTTGCGCCACAAGTAGAGGGTGGGATAGGGTGCAGGGCAGCGTAGGCATGAGAATCGTCAGACCAAGGGTGTGGCGCTGAGAGCCCTCCAAAGTTGTGCCTTTTGACGTTTATGCCTGCGGCCGGGATCCCGTGTGCCCGACTGGTGTGGGATTGCAGTGGAGGGCATCCCAGGCCTTGCCGGACCTGTGGGTGTCATAGCGGGTAAATCGGTGGAGGTGACCAAAATGACCCAAAACCCCAAAAAACTCAAAGGGGGGGCCCCATGGAATTTGGGGGGAAATCCTTAGGTGGGCGATTTGGTCCAAACTTGCGCCACAAGTAGAGGGTGGGATAGGGTGCAGGGCAGCGTAGGCATGAGAATCGTCAGACCAAGGGTGTGGCGCTGAGAGCCCTCGAAAGTTGTGCCTTTTGACGTTTATGCCTGTGGCCGGGATCCCGTGTGCCCGACTGGTGTGGGATTGCAGTGGAGGGCATCCCAGGCCTTGCCGGACCTGTGGGTGTCATAGCGGGTAAATCGGTGGAGGTGACCAAAATGACCCAAAACCCAAAAAAACTCAAAGGGGGGGCCCCATGGAATTTGGGGGGAAATCCTTAGGTGGGCGATTTGGTCCAAACTTGCGCCACAAGTAGAGGGTGGGATAGGGTGCAGGGCAGCGTAGGCATGAGAATCGTCAGACCAAGGGTGTGGCGCTGAGAGCCCTCCAAAGTTGTGCCTTTTGACGTTTATGCCTGTGGCCGGGATCCCGTGTGCCCGACTGGTGTGGGATTGCAGTGGAGGGCATCCCAGGCCTTGCCGGACCTGTGGGTGTCATAGCGGGTAAATCGGTGGAGGTGACCAAAATGACCCAAAACCCAAAAAAACTCAAAGGGGGGGCCCCATGGAATTTGGGGGGAAATCCTTAGGTGGGCGATTTGGTCCAAACTTGCGCCACAAGTAGAGGGTGGGATAGGGTGCAGGGCAGCGTAGGCATGAGAATCGTCAGACCAAGGGTGTGGCGCTGAGAGCCCTCCAAAGTTGTGCCTTTTGACGTTTATGCCTGTGGCCGGGATCCCGTGTGCCCGACTGGTGTGGGATTGCAGTGGAGGGCATCCCAGGCCTTGCCGGACCTGTGGGTGTCATAGCGGGTAAATCGGTGGAGGTGACCAAAATGACCCAAAACCCCAAAAAACTCAAAGGGGGGGCCCCATGGAATTTGGGGGGAAATCCTTAGGTGGGCGATTTGGTCCAAACTTGCGCCACAAGTAGAGGGTGGGATAGGGTGCAGGGCAGCGTAGGCATGAGAATCGTCAGACCAAGGGTGTGGCGCTGAGAGCCCTCGAAAGTTGTGCCTTTTGACGTTTATGCCTGTGGCCGGGATCCCGTGTGCCCGACTGGTGTGGGATTGCAGTGGAGGGCATCCCAGGCCTTGCCGGACCTGTGGGTGTCATAGCGGGTAAATCGGTGGAGGTGACCAAAATGACCCAAAACCCCAAAAAACTCAAAGGGGGGGCCCCATGGAATTTGGGGGGAAATCCTTAGGTGGGCGATTTGGTCCAAACTTGCGCCACAAGTAGAGGGTGGGATAGGGTGCAGGGCAGCGTAGGCATGAGAATCGTCAGACCAAGGGTGTGGCGCTGAGAGCCCTCCAAAGTTGTGCCTTTTGACGTTTATGCCTGTGGCCGGGATCCCGTGTGCCCGACTGGTGTGGGATTGCAGTGGAGGGCATCCCAGGCCTTGCCGGACCTGTGGGTGTCATAGCGGGTAAATCGGTGGAGGTGACCAAAATGACCCAAAACCCAAAAAAACTCAAAGGGGGGGCCCCATGGAATTTGGGGGGAAATCCTTAGGTGGGCGATTTGGTCCAAACTTGCGCCACAAGTAGAGGGTGGGATAGGGTGCAGGGCAGCGTAGGCATGAGAATCGTCAGACCAAGGGTGTGGCGCTGAGAGCCCTCGAAAGTTGTGCCTTTTGACGTTTATGCCTGTGGCCGGGATCCCGTGTGCCCGACTGGTGTGGGATTGCAGTGGAGGGCATCCCAGGCCTTGCCGGACCTGTGGGTGTCATAGCGGGTAAATCGGTGGAGGTGACCAAAATGACCCAAAACCCAAAAAAACTCAAAGGGGGGGCCCCATGGAATTTGGGGGGAAATCCTTAGGTGGGCGATTTGGTCCAAACTTGCGCCACAAGTAGAGGGTGGGATAGGGTGCAGGGCAGCGTAGGCATGAGAATCGTCAGACCAAGGGTGTGGCGCTGAGAGCCCTCGAAAGTTGTGCCTTTTGACGTTTATGCCTGTGGCCGGGATCCCGTGTGCCCGACTGGTGTGGGATTGCAGTGGAGGGCATCCCAGGCCTTGCCGGACCTGTGGGTGTCATAGCGGGTAAATCGGTGGAGGTGACCAAAATGACCCAAAACCCAAAAAAACTCAAAGGGGGGGCCCCATGGAATTTGGGGGGAAATCCTTAGGTGGGCGATTTGGTCCAAACTTGCGCCACAAGTAGAGGGTGGGATAGGGTGCAGGGCAGCGTAGGCATGAGAATCGTCAGACCAAGGGTGTGGCGCTGAGAGCCCTCGAAAGTTGTGCCTTTTGACGTTTATGCCTGTGGCCGGGATCCCGTGTGCCCGACTGGTGTGGGATTGCAGTGGAGGGCATCCCAGGCCTTGCCGGACCTGTGGGTGTCATAGCGGGTAAATCGGTGGAGGTGACCAAAATGACCCAAAACCCCAAAAAACTCAAAGGGGGGGCCCCATGGAATTTGGGGGGAAATCCTTAGGTGGGCGATTTGGTCCAAACTTGCGCCACAAGTAGAGGGTGGGATAGGGTGCAGGGCAGCGTAGGCATGAGAATCGTCAGACCAAGGGTGTGGCGCTGAGAGCCCTCCAAAGTTGTGCCTTTTGACGTTTATGCCTGTGGCCGGGATCCCGTGTGCCCGACTGGTGTGGGATTGCAGTGGAGGGCATCCCAGGCCTTGCCGGACCTGTGGGTGTCATAGCGGGTAAATCGGTGGAGGTGACCAAAATGACCCAAAACCCAAAAAAACTCAAAGGGGGGGCCCCATGGAATTTGGGGGGAAATCCTTAGGTGGGCGATTTGGTCCAAACTTGCGCCACAAGTAGAGGGTGGGATAGGGTGCAGGGCAGCGTAGGCATGAGAATCGTCAGACCAAGGGTGTGGCGCTGAGAGCCCTCGAAAGTTGTGCCTTTTGACGTTTATGCCTGTGGCCGGGATCCCGTGTGCCCGACTGGTGTGGGATTGCAGTGGAGGGCATCCCAGGCCTTGCCGGACCTGTGGGTGTCATAGCGGGTAAATCGGTGGAGGTGACCAAAATGACCCAAAACCCAAAAAAACTCAAAGGGGGGGCCCCATGGAATTTGGGGGGAAATCCTTAGGTGGGCGATTTGGTCCAAACTTGCGCCACAAGTAGAGGGTGGGATAGGGTGCAGGGCAGCGTAGGCATGAGAATCGTCAGACCAAGGGTGTGGCGCTGAGAGCCCTCCAAAGTTGTGCCTTTTGACGTTTATGCCTGTGGCCGGGATCCCGTGTGCCCGACTGGTGTGGGATTGCAGTGGAGGGCATCCCAGGCCTTGCCGGACCTGTGGGTGTCATAGCGGGTAAATCGGTGGAGGTGACCAAAATGACCCAAAACCCAAAAAAACTCAAAGGGGGGGCCCCATGGAATTTGGGGGGAAATCCTTAGGTGGGCGATTTGGTCCAAACTTGCGCCACAAGTAGAGGGTGGGATAGGGTGCAGGGCAGCGTAGGCATGAGAATCGTCAGACCAAGGGTGTGGCGCTGAGAGCCCTCGAAAGTTGTGCCTTTTGACGTTTATGCCTGTGGCCGGGATCCCGTGTGCCCGACTGGTGTGGGATTGCAGTGGAGGGCATCCCAGGCCTTGCCGGACCTGTGGGTGTCATAGCGGGTAAATCGGTGGAGGTGACCAAAATGACCCAAAACCCAAAAAAACTCAAAGGGGGGGCCCCATGGAATTTGGGGGGAAATCCTTAGGTGGGCGATTTGGTCCAAACTTGCGCCACAAGTAGAGGGTGGGATAGGGTGCAGGGCAGCGTAGGCATGAGAATCGTCAGACCAAGGGTGTGGCGCTGAGAGCCCTCGAAAGTTGTGCCTTTTGACGTTTATGCCTGTGGCCGGGATCCCGTGTGCCCGACTGGTGTGGGATTGCAGTGGAGGGCATCCCAGGCCTTGCCGGACCTGTGGGTGTCATAGCGGGTAAATCGGTGGAGGTGACCAAAATGACCCAAAACCCAAAAAAACTCAAAGGGGGGGCCCCATGGAATTTGGGGGGAAATCCTTAGGTGGGCGATTTGGTCCAAACTTGCGCCACAAGTAGAGGGTGGGATAGGGTGCAGGGCAGCGTAGGCATGAGAATCGTCAGACCAAGGGTGTGGCGCTGAGAGCCCTCGAAAGTTGTGCCTTTTGACGTTTATGCCTGTGGCCGGGATCCCGTGTGCCCGACTGGTGTGGGATTGCAGTGGAGGGCATCCCAGGCCTTGCCGGACCTGTGGGTGTCATAGCGGGTAAATCGGTGGAGGTGACCAAAATGACCCAAAACCCAAAAAAACTCAAAGGGGGGGCCCCATGGAATTTGGGGGGAAATCCTTAGGTGGGCGATTTGGTCCAAACTTGCGCCACAAGTAGAGGGTGGGATAGGGTGCAGGGCAGCGTAGGCATGAGAATCGTCAGACCAAGGGTGTGGCGCTGAGAGCCCTCGAAAGTTGTGCCTTTTGACGTTTATGCCTGTGGCCGGGATCCCGTGTGCCCGACTGGTGTGGGATTGCAGTGGAGGGCATCCCAGGCCTTGCCGGACCTGTGGGTGTCATAGCGGGTAAATCGGTGGAGGTGACCAAAATGACCCAAAACCCAAAAAAACTCAAAGGGGGGGCCCCATGGAATTTGGGGGGAAATCCTTAGGTGGGCGATTTGGTCCAAACTTGCGCCACAAGTAGAGGGTGGGATAGGGTGCAGGGCAGCGTAGGCATGAGAATCGTCAGACCAAGGGTGTGGCGCTGAGAGCCCTCGAAAGTTGTGCCTTTTGACGTTTATGCCTGTGGCCGGGATCCCGTGTGCCCGACTGGTGTGGGATTGCAGTGGAGGGCATCCCAGGCCTTGCCGGACCTGTGGGTGTCATAGCGGGTAAATCGGTGGAGGTGACCAAAATGACCCAAAACCCCAAAAAACTCAAAGGGGGGGCCCCATGGAATTTGGGGGGAAATCCTTAGGTGGGCGATTTGGTCCAAACTTGCGCCACAAGTAGAGGGTGGGATAGGGTGCAGGGCAGCGTAGGCATGAGAATCGTCAGACCAAGGGTGTGGCGCTGAGAGCCCTCCAAAGTTGTGCCTTTTGACGTTTATGCCTGTGGCCGGGATCCCGTGTGCCCGACTGGTGTGGGATTGCAGTGGAGGGCATCCCAGGCCTTGCCGGACCTGTGGGTGTCATAGCGGGTAAATCGGTGGAGGTGACCAAAATGACCCAAAACCCAAAAAAACTCAAAGGGGGGGCCCCATGGAATTTGGGGGGAAATCCTTAGGTGGGCGATTTGGTCCAAACTTGCGCCACAAGTAGAGGGTGGGATAGGGTGCAGGGCAGCGTAGGCATGAGAATCGTCAGACCAAGGGTGTGGCGCTGAGAGCCCTCCAAAGTTGTGCCTTTTGACGTTTATGCCTGTGGCCGGGATCCCGTGTGCCCGACTGGTGTGGGATTGCAGTGGAGGGCATCCCAGGCCTTGCCGGACCTGTGGGTGTCATAGCGGGTAAATCGGTGGAGGTGACCAAAATGACCCAAAACCCAAAAAAACTCAAAGGGGGGGCCCCATGGAATTTGGGGGGAAATCCTTAGGTGGGCGATTTGGTCCAAACTTGCGCCACAAGTAGAGGGTGGGATAGGGTGCAGGGCAGCGTAGGCATGAGAATCGTCAGACCAAGGGTGTGGCGCTGAGAGCCCTCGAAAGTTGTGCCTTTTGACGTTTATGCCTGTGGCCGGGATCCCGTGTGCCCGACTGGTGTGGGATTGCAGTGGAGGGCATCCCAGGCCTTGCCGGACCTGTGGGTGTCATAGCGGGTAAATCGGTGGAGGTGACCAAAATGACCCAAAACCCAAAAAAACTCAAAGGGGGGGCCCCATGGAATTTGGGGGGAAATCCTTAGGTGGGCGATTTGGTCCAAACTTGCGCCACAAGTAGAGGGTGGGATAGGGTGCAGGGCAGCGTAGGCATGAGAATCGTCAGACCAAGGGTGTGGCGCTGAGAGCCCTCCAAAGTTGTGCCTTTTGACGTTTATGCCTGTGGCCGGGATCCCGTGTGCCCGACTGGTGTGGGATTGCAGTGGAGGGCATCCCAGGCCTTGCCGGACCTGTGGGTGTCATAGCGGGTAAATCGGTGGAGGTGACCAAAATGACCCAAAACCCAAAAAAACTCAAAGGGGGGGCCCCATGGAATTTGGGGGGAAATCCTTAGGTGGGCGATTTGGTCCAAACTTGCGCCACAAGTAGAGGGTGGGATAGGGTGCAGGGCAGCGTAGGCATGAGAATCGTCAGACCAAGGGTGTGGCGCTGAGAGCCCTCCAAAGTTGTGCCTTTTGACGTTTATGCCTGTGGCCGGGATCCCGTGTGCCCGACTGGTGTGGGATTGCAGTGGAGGGCATCCCAGGCCTTGCCGGACCTGTGGGTGTCATAGCGGGTAAATCGGTGGAGGTGACCAAAATGACCCAAAACCCAAAAAAACTCAAAGGGGGGGCCCCATGGAATTTGGGGGGAAATCCTTAGGTGGGCGATTTGGTCCAAACTTGCGCCACAAGTAGAGGGTGGGATAGGGTGCAGGGCAGCGTAGGCATGAGAATCGTCAGACCAAGGGTGTGGCGCTGAGAGCCCTCCAAAGTTGTGCCTTTTGACGTTTATGCCTGTGGCCGGGATCCCGTGTGCCCGACTGGTGTGGGATTGCAGTGGAGGGCATCCCAGGCCTTGCCGGACCTGTGGGTGTCATAGCGGGTAAATCGGTGGAGGTGACCAAAATGACCCAAAACCCAAAAAAAATCAAAGGGGGGGCCCCATGGAATTTGGGGGGAAATCCTTAGGTGGGCGATTTGGTCCAAACTTGCGCCACAAGTAGAGGGTGGGATAGGGTGCAGGGCAGCGTAGGCATGAGAATCGTCAGACCAAGGGTGTGGCGCTGAGAGCCCTCCAAAGTTGTGCCTTTTGACGTTTATGCCTGTGGCCGGGATCCCGTGTGCCCGACTGGTGTGGGATTGCAGTGGAGGGCATCCCAGGCCTTGCCGGACCTGTGGGTGTCATAGCGGGTAAATCGGTGGAGGTGACCAAAATGACCCAAAACCCAAAAAAAATCAAAGGGGGGGCCCCATGGAATTTGGGGGGAAATCCTTAGGTGGGCGATTTGGTCCAAACTTGCGCCACAAGTAGAGGGTGGGATAGGGTGCAGGGCAGCGTAGGCATGAGAATCGTCAGACCAAGGGTGTGGCGCTGAGAGCCCTCCAAAGTTGTGCCTTTTGACGTTTATGCCTGTGGCCGGGATCCCGTGTGCCCGACTGGTGTGGGATTGCAGTGGAGGGCATCCCAGGCCTTGCCGGACCTGTGGGTGTCATAGCGGGTAAATCGGTGGAGGTGACCAAAATGACCCAAAACCCAAAAAAACTCAAAGGGGGGGCCCCATGGAATTTGGGGGGAAATCCTTAGGTGGGCGATTTGGTCCAAACTTGCGCCACAAGTAGAGGGTGGGATAGGGTGCAGGGCAGCGTAGGCATGAGAATCGTCAGACCAAGGGTGTGGCGCTGAGAGCCCTCGAAAGTTGTGCCTTTTGACGTTTATGCCTGTGGCCGGGATCCCGTGTGCCCGACTGGTGTGGGATTGCAGTGGAGGGCATCCCAGGCCTTGCCGGACCTGTGGGTGTCATAGCGGGTAAATCGGTGGAGGTGACCAAAATGACCCAAAACCCAAAAAAACTCAAAGGGGGGGCCCCATGGAATTTGGGGGGAAATCCTTAGGTGGGCGATTTGGTCCAAACTTGCGCCACAAGTAGAGGGTGGGATAGGGTGCAGGGCAGCGTAGGCATGAGAATCGTCAGACCAAGGGTGTGGCGCTGAGAGCCCTCCAAAGTTGTGCCTTTTGACGTTTATGCCTGTGGCCGGGATCCCGTGTGCCCGACTGGTGTGGGATTGCAGTGGAGGGCATCCCAGGCCTTGCCGGACCTGTGGGTGTCATAGCGGGTAAATCGGTGGAGGTGACCAAAATGACCCAAAACCCAAAAAAACTCAAAGGGGGGGCCCCATGGAATTTGGGGGGAAATCCTTGGGTGGGCGATTTGGTCCAAACTTGCGCCACAAGTAGAGGGTGGGATAGGGTGCAGGGCAGCGTAGGCATGAGAATCGTCAGACCAAGGGTGTGGCGCTGAGAGCCCTCCAAAGTTGTGCCTTTTGACGTTTATGCCTGTGGCCGGGATCCCGTGTGCCCGACTGGTGTGGGATTGCAGTGGAGGGCATCCCAGGCCTTGCCGGACCTGTGGGTGTCATAGCGGGTAAATCGGTGGAGGTGACCAAAATGACCCAAAACCCAAAAAAACTCAAAGGGGGGGCCCCATGGAATTTGGGGGGAAATCCTTAGGTGGGCGATTTGGTCCAAACTTGCGCCACAAGTAGAGGGTGGGATAGGGTGCAGGGCAGCGTAGGCATGAGAATCGTCAGACCAAGGGTGTGGCGCTGAGAGCCCTCCAAAGTTGTGCCTTTTGACGTTTATGCCTGTGGCCGGGATCCCGTGTGCCCGACTGGTGTGGGATTGCAGTGGAGGGCATCCCAGGCCTTGCCGGACCTGTGGGTGTCATAGCGGGTAAATCGGTGGAGGTGACCAAAATGACCCAAAACCCAAAAAAAACTCAAAGGGGGGGCCCCATGGAATTTGGGGGGAAATCCTTAGGTGGGCGATTTGGTCCAAACTTGCGCCACAAGTAGAGGGTGGGATAGGGTGCAGGGCAGCGTAGGCATGAGAATCGTCAGACCAAGGGTGTGGCGCTGAGAGCCCTCCAAAGTTGTGCCTTTTGACGTTTATGCCTGTGGCCGGGATCCCGTGTGCCCGACTGGTGTGGGATTGCAGTGGAGGGCATCCCAGGCCTTGCCGGACCTGTGGGTGTCATAGCGGGTAAATCGGTGGAGGTGACCAAAATGACCCAAAACCCAAAAAAACTCAAAGGGGGGGCCCCATGGAATTTGGGGGGAAATCCTTAGGTGGGCGATTTGGTCCAAACTTGCGCCACAAGTAGAGGGTGGGATAGGGTGCAGGGCAGCGTAGGCATGAGAATCGTCAGACCAAGGGTGTGGCGCTGAGAGCCCTCCAAAGTTGTGCCTTTTGACGTTTATGCCTGTGGCCGGGATCCCGTGTGCCCGACTGGTGTGGGATTGCAGTGGAGGGCATCCCAGGCCTTGCCGGACCTGTGGGTGTCATAGCGGGTAAATCGGTGGAGGTGACCAAAATGACCCAAAACCCAAAAAAACTCAAAGGGGGGGCCCCATGGAATTTGGGGGGAAATCCTTAGGTGGGCGATTTGGTCCAAACTTGCGCCACAAGTAGAGGGTGGGATAGGGTGCAGGGCAGCGTAGGCATGAGAATCGTCAGACCAAGGGTGTGGCGCTGAGAGCCCTCCAAAGTTGTGCCTTTTGACGTTTATGCCTGTGGCCGGGATCCCGTGTGCCCGACTGGTGTGGGATTGCAGTGGAGGGCATCCCAGGCCTTGCCGGACCTGTGGGTGTCATAGCGGGTAAATCGGTGGAGGTGACCAAAATGACCCAAAACCCAAAAAAACTCAAAGGGGGGGCCCCATGGAATTTGGGGGGAAATCCTTAGGTGGGCGATTTGGTCCAAACTTGCGCCACAAGTAGAGGGTGGGATAGGGTGCAGGGCAGCGTAGGCATGAGAATCGTCAGACCAAGGGTGTGGCGCTGAGAGCCCTCCAAAGTTGTGCCTTTTGACGTTTATGCCTGTGGCCGGGATCCCGTGTGCCCGACTGGTGTGGGATTGCAGTGGAGGGCATCCCAGGCCTTGCCGGACCTGTGGGTGTCATAGCGGGTAAATCGGTGGAGGTGACCAAAATGACCCAAAACCCAAAAAAACTCAAAGGGGGGGCCCCATGGAATTTGGGGGGAAATCCTTAGGTGGGCGATTTGGTCCAAACTTGCGCCACAAGTAGAGGGTGGGATAGGGTGCAGGGCAGCGTAGGCATGAGAATCGTCAGACCAAGGGTGTGGCGCTGAGAGCCCTCCAAAGTTGTGCCTTTTGACGTTTATGCCTGTGGCCGGGATCCCGTGTGCCCGACTGGTGTGGGATTGCAGTGGAGGGCATCCCAGGCCTTGCCGGACCTGTGGGTGTCATAGCGGGTAAATCGGTGGAGGTGACCAAAATGACCCAAAACCCAAAAAAACTCAAAGGGGGGGCCCCATGGAATTTGGGGGGAAATCCTTAGGTGGGCGATTTGGTCCAAACTTGCGCCACAAGTAGAGGGTGGGATAGGGTGCAGGGCAGCGTAGGCATGAGAATCGTCAGACCAAGGGTGTGGCGCTGAGAGCCCTCCAAAGTTGTGCCTTTTGACGTTTATGCCTGTGGCCGGGATCCCGTGTGCCCGACTGGTGTGGGATTGCAGTGGAGGGCATCCCAGGCCTTGCCGGACCTGTGGGTGTCATAGCGGGTAAATCGGTGGAGGTGACCAAAATGACCCAAAACCCAAAAAAACTCAAAGGGGGGGCCCCATGGAATTTGGGGGGAAATCCTTAGGTGGGCGATTTGGTCCAAACTTGCGCCACAAGTAGAGGGTGGGATAGGGTGCAGGGCAGCGTAGGCATGAGAATCGTCAGACCAAGGGTGTGGCGCTGAGAGCCCTCCAAAGTTGTGCCTTTTGACGTTTATGCCTGTGGCCGGGATCCCGTGTGCCCGACTGGTGTGGGATTGCAGTGGAGGGCATCCCAGGCCTTGCCGGACCTGTGGGTGTCATAGCGGGTAAATCGGTGGAGGTGACCAAAATGACCCAAAACCCAAAAAAACTCAAAGGGGGGGCCCCATGGAATTTGGGGGGAAATCCTTAGGTGGGCGATTTGGTCCAAACTTGCGCCACAAGTAGAGGGTGGGATAGGGTGCAGGGCAGCGTAGGCATGAGAATCGTCAGACCAAGGGTGTGGCGCTGAGAGCCCTCCAAAGTTGTGCCTTTTGACGTTTATGCCTGTGGCCGGGATCCCGTGTGCCCGACTGGTGTGGGATTGCAGTGGAGGGCATCCCAGGCCTTGCCGGACCTGTGGGTGTCATAGCGGGTAAATCGGTGGAGGTGACCAAAATGACCCAAAACCCAAAAAAACTCAAAGGGGGGGCCCCATGGAATTTGGGGGGAAATCCTTAGGTGGGCGATTTGGTCCAAACTTGCGCCACAAGTAGAGGGTGGGATAGGGTGCAGGGCAGCGTAGGCATGAGAATCGTCAGACCAAGGGTGTGGCGCTGAGAGCCCTCCAAAGTTGTGCCTTTTGACGTTTATGCCTGTGGCCGGGATCCCGTGTGCCCGACTGGTGTGGGATTGCAGTGGAGGGCATCCCAGGCCTTGCCGGACCTGTGGGTGTCATAGCGGGTAAATCGGTGGAGGTGACCAAAATGACCCAAAACCCAAAAAAACTCAAAGGGGGGGCCCCATGGAATTTGGGGGGAAATCCTTAGGTGGGCGATTTGGTCCAAACTTGCGCCACAAGTAGAGGGTGGGATAGGGTGCAGGGCAGCGTAGGCATGAGAATCGTCAGACCAAGGGTGTGGCGCTGAGAGCCCTCCAAAGTTGTGCCTTTTGACGTTTATGCCTGCGGCCGGGATCCCGTGTGCCCGACTGGTGTGGGATTGCAGTGGAGGGCATCCCAGGCCTTGCCGGACCTGTGGGTGTCATAGCGGGTAAATCGGTGGAGGTGACCAAAATGACCCAAAACCCAAAAAAACTCAAAGGGGGGGCCCCATGGAATTTGGGGGGAAATCCTTAGGTGGGCGATTTGGTCCAAACTTGCGCCACAAGTAGAGGGTGGGATAGGGTGCAGGGCAGCGTAGGCATGAGAATCGTCAGACCAAGGGTGTGGCGCTGAGAGCCCTCCAAAGTTGTGCCTTTTGACGTTTATGCCTGTGGCCGGGATCCCGTGTGCCCGACTGGTGTGGGATTGCAGTGGAGGGCATCCCAGGCCTTGCCGGACCTGTGGGTGTCATAGCGGGTAAATCGGTGGAGGTGACCAAAATGACCCAAAACCCAAAAAAACTCAAAGGGGGGGCCCCATGGAATTTGGGGGGAAATCCTTAGGTGGGCGATTTGGTCCAAACTTGCGCCACAAGTAGAGGGTGGGATAGGGTGCAGGGCAGCGTAGGCATGAGAATCGTCAGACCAAGGGTGTGGCGCTGAGAGCCCTCCAAAGTTGTGCCTTTTGACGTTTATGCCTGTGGCCGGGATCCCGTGTGCCCGACTGGTGTGGGATTGCAGTGGAGGGCATCCCAGGCCTTGCCGGACCTGTGGGTGTCATAGCGGGTAAATCGGTGGAGGTGACCAAAATGACCCAAAACCCAAAAAAACTCAAAGGGGGGGCCCCATGGAATTTGGGGGGAAATCCTTAGGTGGGCGATTTGGTCCAAACTTGCGCCACAAGTAGAGGGTGGGATAGGGTGCAGGGCAGCGTAGGCATGAGAATCGTCAGACCAAGGGTGTGGCGCTGAGAGCCCTCCAAAGTTGTGCCTTTTGACGTTTATGCCTGTGGCCGGGATCCCGTGTGCCCGACTGGTGTGGGATTGCAGTGGAGGGCATCCCAGGCCTTGCCGGACCTGTGGGTGTCATAGCGGGTAAATCGGTGGAGGTGACCAAAATGACCCAAAACCCAAAAAAACTCAAAGGGGGGGCCCCATGGAATTTGGGGGGAAATCCTTAGGTGGGCGATTTGGTCCAAACTTGCGCCACAAGTAGAGGGTGGGATAGGGTGCAGGGCAGCGTAGGCATGAGAATCGTCAGACCAAGGGTGTGGCGCTGAGAGCCCTCCAAAGTTGTGCCTTTTGACGTTTATGCCTGTGGCCGGGATCCCGTGTGCCCGACTGGTGTGGGATTGCAGTGGAGGGCATCCCAGGCCTTGCCGGACCTGTGGGTGTCATAGCGGGTAAATCGGTGGAGGTGACCAAAATGACCCAAAACCCAAAAAAACTCAAAGGGGGGGCCCCATGGAATTTGGGGGGAAATCCTTAGGTGGGCGATTTGGTCCAAACTTGCGCCACAAGTAGAGGGTGGGATAGGGTGCAGGGCAGCGTAGGCATGAGAATCGTCAGACCAAGGGTGTGGCGCTGAGAGCCCTCCAAAGTTGTGCCTTTTGACGTTTATGCCTGTGGCCGGGATCCCGTGTGCCCGACTGGTGTGGGATTGCAGTGGAGGGCATCCCAGGCCTTGCCGGACCTGTGGGTGTCATAGCGGGTAAATCGGTGGAGGTGACCAAAATGACCCAAAACCCAAAAAAACTCAAAGGGGGGGCCCCATGGAATTTGGGGGGAAATCCTTAGGTGGGCGATTTGGTCCAAACTTGCGCCACAAGTAGAGGGTGGGATAGGGTGCAGGGCAGCGTAGGCATGAGAATCGTCAGACCAAGGGTGTGGCGCTGAGAGCCCTCCAAAGTTGTGCCTTTTGACGTTTATGCCTGTGGCCGGGATCCCGTGTGCCCGACTGGTGTGGGATTGCAGTGGAGGGCATCCCAGGCCTTGCCGGACCTGTGGGTGTCATAGCGGGTAAATCGGTGGAGGTGACCAAAATGACCCAAAACCCCAAAAAACTCAAAGGGGGGGCCCCATGGAATTTGGGGGGAAATCCTTAGGTGGGCGATTTGGTCCAAACTTGCGCCACAAGTAGAGGGTGGGATAGGGTGCAGGGCAGCGTAGGCATGAGAATCGTCAGACCAAGGGTGTGGCGCTGAGAGCCCTCGAAAGTTGTGCCTTTTGACGTTTATGCCTGTGGCCGGGATCCCGTGTGCCCGACTGGTGTGGGATTGCAGTGGAGGGCATCCCAGGCCTTGCCGGACCTGTGGGTGTCATAGCGGGTAAATCGGTGGAGGTGACCAAAATGACCCAAAACCCCAAAAAACTCAAAGGGGGGGGCCCCATGGAATTTGGGGGGAAATCCTTAGGTGGGCGATTTGGTCCAAACTTGCGCCACAAGTAGAGGGTGGGATAGGGTGCAGGGCAGCGTAGGCATGAGAATCGTCAGACCAAGGGTGTGGCGCTGAGAGCCCTCGAAAGTTGTGCCTTTTGACGTTTATGCCTGTGGCCGGGATCCCGTGTGCCCGACTGGTGTGGGATTGCAGTGGAGGGCATCCCAGGCCTTGCCGGACCTGTGGGTGTCATAGCGGGTAAATCGGTGGAGGTGACCAAAATGACCCAAAACCCCAAAAAACTCAAAGGGGGGGGCCCCATGGAATTTGGGGGGAAATCCTTAGGTGGGCGATTTGGTCCAAACTTGCGCCACAAGTAGAGGGTGGGATAGGGTGCAGGGCAGCGTAGGCATGAGAATCGTCAGACCAAGGGTGTGGCGCTGAGAGCCCTCGAAAGTTGTGCCTTTTGACGTTTATGCCTGTGGCCGGGATCCCGTGTGCCCGACTGGTGTGGGATTGCAGTGGAGGGCATCCCAGGCCTTGCCGGACCTGTGGGTGTCATAGCGGGTAAATCGGTGGAGGTGACCAAAATGACCCAAAACCCCAAAAAACTCAAAGGGGGGGCCCCATGGAATTTGGGGGGAAATCCTTAGGTGGGCGATTTGGTCCAAACTTGCGCCACAAGTAGAGGGTGGGATAGGGTGCAGGGCAGCGTAGGCATGAGAATCGTCAGACCAAGGGTGTGGCGCTGAGAGCCCTCCAAAGTTGTGCCTTTTGACGTTTATGCCTGTGGCCGGGATCCCGTGTGCCCGACTGGTGTGGGATTGCAGTGGAGGGCATCCCAGGCCTTGCCGGACCTGTGGGTGTCATAGCGGGTAAATCGGTGGAGGTGACCAAAATGACCCAAAACCCAAAAAAACTCAAAGGGGGGGCCCCATGGAATTTGGGGGGAAATCCTTAGGTGGGCGATTTGGTCCAAACTTGCGCCACAAGTAGAGGGTGGGATAGGGTGCAGGGCAGCGTAGGCATGAGAATCGTCAGACCAAGGGTGTGGCGCTGAGAGCCCTCCAAAGTTGTGCCTTTTGACGTTTATGCCTGTGGCCGGGATCCCGTGTGCCCGACTGGTGTGGGATTGCAGTGGAGGGCATCCCAGGCCTTGCCGGACCTGTGGGTGTCATAGCGGGTAAATCGGTGGAGGTGACCAAAATGACCCAAAACCCAAAAAAACTCAAAGGGGGGGCCCCATGGAATTTGGGGGGAAATCCTTAGGTGGGCGATTTGGTCCAAACTTGCGCCACAAGTAGAGGGTGGGATAGGGTGCAGGGCAGCGTAGGCATGAGAATCGTCAGACCAAGGGTGTGGCGCTGAGAGCCCTCCAAAGTTGTGCCTTTTGACGTTTATGCCTGTGGCCGGGATCCCGTGTGCCCGACTGGTGTGGGATTGCAGTGGAGGGCATCCCAGGCCTTGCCGGACCTGTGGGTGTCATAGCGGGTAAATCGGTGGAGGTGACCAAAATGACCCAAAACCCAAAAAAAATCAAAGGGGGGGCCCCATGGAATTTGGGGGGAAATCCTTAGGTGGGCGATTTGGTCCAAACTTGCGCCACAAGTAGAGGGTGGGATAGGGTGCAGGGCAGCGTAGGCATGAGAATCGTCAGACCAAGGGTGTGGCGCTGAGAGCCCTCCAAAGTTGTGCCTTTTGACGTTTATGCCTGTGGCCGGGATCCCGTGTGCCCGACTGGTGTGGGATTGCAGTGGAGGGCATCCCAGGCCTTGCCGGACCTGTGGGTGTCATAGCGGGTAAATCGGTGGAGGTGACCAAAATGACCCAAAACCCAAAAAAACTCAAAGGGGGGGCCCCATGGAATTTGGGGGGAAATCCTTAGGTGGGCGATTTGGTCCAAACTTGCGCCACAAGTAGAGGGTGGGATAGGGTGCAGGGCAGCGTAGGCATGAGAATCGTCAGACCAAGGGTGTGGCGCTGAGAGCCCTCCAAAGTTGTGCCTTTTGACGTTTATGCCTGTGGCCGGGATCCCGTGTGCCCGACTGGTGTGGGATTGCAGTGGAGGGCATCCCAGGCCTTGCCGGACCTGTGGGTGTCATAGCGGGTAAATCGGTGGAGGTGACCAAAATGACCCAAAACCCAAAAAAACTCAAAGGGGGGGCCCCATGGAATTTGGGGGGAAATCCTTAGGTGGGCGATTTGGTCCAAACTTGCGCCACAAGTAGAGGGTGGGATAGGGTGCAGGGCAGCGTAGGCATGAGAATCGTCAGACCAAGGGTGTGGCGCTGAGAGCCCTCCAAAGTTGTGCCTTTTGACGTTTATGCCTGTGGCCGGGATCCCGTGTGCCCGACTGGTGTGGGATTGCAGTGGAGGGCATCCCAGGCCTTGCCGGACCTGTGGGTGTCATAGCGGGTAAATCGGTGGAGGTGACCAAAATGACCCAAAACCCAAAAAAACTCAAAGGGGGGGCCCCATGGAATTTGGGGGGAAATCCTTAGGTGGGCGATTTGGTCCAAACTTGCGCCACAAGTAGAGGGTGGGATAGGGTGCAGGGCAGCGTAGGCATGAGAATCGTCAGACCAAGGGTGTGGCGCTGAGAGCCCTCCAAAGTTGTGCCTTTTGACGTTTATGCCTGTGGCCGGGATCCCGTGTGCCCGACTGGTGTGGGATTGCAGTGGAGGGCATCCCAGGCCTTGCCGGACCTGTGGGTGTCATAGCGGGTAAATCGGTGGAGGTGACCAAAATGACCCAAAACCCAAAAAAACTCAAAGGGGGGGCCCCATGGAATTTGGGGGGAAATCCTTAGGTGGGCGATTTGGTCCAAACTTGCGCCACAAGTAGAGGGTGGGATAGGGTGCAGGGCAGCGTAGGCATGAGAATCGTCAGACCAAGGGTGTGGCGCTGAGAGCCCTCCAAAGTTGTGCCTTTTGACGTTTATGCCTGTGGCCGGGATCCCGTGTGCCCGACTGGTGTGGGATTGCAGTGGAGGGCATCCCAGGCCTTGCCGGACCTGTGGGTGTCATAGCGGGTAAATCGGTGGAGGTGACCAAAATGACCCAAAACCCAAAAAAACTCAAAGGGGGGGCCCCATGGAATTTGGGGGGAAATCCTTAGGTGGGCGATTTGGTCCAAACTTGCGCCACAAGTAGAGGGTGGGATAGGGTGCAGGGCAGCGTAGGCATGAGAATCGTCAGACCAAGGGTGTGGCGCTGAGAGCCCTCCAAAGTTGTGCCTTTTGACGTTTATGCCTGTGGCCGGGATCCCGTGTGCCCGACTGGTGTGGGATTGCAGTGGAGGGCATCCCAGGCCTTGCCGGACCTGTGGGTGTCATAGCGGGTAAATCGGTGGAGGTGACCAAAATGACCCAAAACCCAAAAAAACTCAAAGGGGGGGCCCCATGGAATTTGGGGGGAAATCCTTAGGTGGGCGATTTGGTCCAAACTTGCGCCACAAGTAGAGGGTGGGATAGGGTGCAGGGCAGCGTAGGCATGAGAATCGTCAGACCAAGGGTGTGGCGCTGAGAGCCCTCCAAAGTTGTGCCTTTTGACGTTTATGCCTGTGGCCGGGATCCCGTGTGCCCGACTGGTGTGGGATTGCAGTGGAGGGCATCCCAGGCCTTGCCGGACCTGTGGGTGTCATAGCGGGTAAATCGGTGGAGGTGACCAAAATGACCCAAAACCCAAAAAAACTCAAAGGGGGGGCCCCATGGAATTTGGGGGGAAATCCGAAGGTGGGCGATTTGGTCCAAACTTGCGCCACAAGTAGAGGGTGGGATAGGGTGCAGGGCAGCGTAGGCAGGAGAATCGTCAGACCAAGGGTGTGGCGGTGAGAGCCGTCCAAAGTTGTGCCTTTTGACGTTTATGCCCGTGGCCGGGATCCCGTGTGCCTGAGTGGTGTGGGATTGCAGTGGAGGGCATCCCAGGCCTAGCCGGACCTGTGGGTGACATAGCGGGTAAATCGGTGGAGGTGACCAAAATGACCCAAAACCCAAAAAAACTCAAAGGGGGGGCCCCATGGAATTTGGGGGGAAATCCGAAGGTGGGCGATTTGGTCCAAACTTGCGCCACAAGTAGAGGGTGGGATAGGGTGCAGGGCAGCGTAGGCAGGAGAATCGTCAGACCAAGGGTGTGGCGGTGAGAGCCCTCCCAAGTTGTCTTGGTGAAATTACAGTGAAAGAAGAAAGAAAATTCACCACCCTTTTATTAACCCAAAGGACGAGAGGAATAGGCACGGGGCCTAGAAAATAGTGAGACTACTGCTTAAGAGGAACTTGAATATTTAGGGAAACTCACTTAACGAAGGCAAGGGGCCTTGAGACGAGTGATATTACAAGTCAAATTTAAGTGTAAACATCGAGAACAGACAGTGGTGGTGACAGTGGTGACTAGGGGTGGTGAAAGTGGTGAACAGCGGTGCGACGAACGAACTGGGTGTTAAACACCTCCGTAGAGAAGTGGCGCAAGAAGTCTACGGGAACAAGACAACCAAGACGACTACGAGAGAAATCTACAACTTCAAGTAACTGCTACGTTGGGAACAAGCATTCTTCAAGATTCTTCAAGGTGATCATCATCTACAAGGCGGTCTTCAAGGCAGTGTGATGGAGGAGGAACAACGTCGTTGACGAATGACAAGACCGTAGAAGGACGTCAAACCAGACATTGACATCACGAAGCGACATCGCAAGCAGCCAGGCTAAAGCAAGGTATTAGTAATAAGTATGAGTACCCCTCAGAATTCTAACGTGTTGAGACACGAAATTCACACATCAAATACAAATATTCCAAAATTCACAGGAGAGTCTAACACATATGGTGTAAACAAGTTCCTGAACCTCATTGACACTCTTATAGTTAGTAAAAACATTACAAATGAGAATCGTAAGATTGAGATTCTCAAGGAGAATATAGATCCAGAGCATGGAAGGGCGAGGTTTGTCATTAACTTCCAGCAAATGGAAGCAATTAATCAATATGATAATTACAAAACAGCCTTTCTTAAACATTTCATGTCCAAATGTGATCAGGATCCTATTAGATCATTGGTAAAAATGATTAAGGAAGTTAGGACAAGTGAAACTGACACAGAGTACTTAGCTAGATTAGATAGATGGTCAAAAGACATGAATTCTATCTTGAAAGATTCAGACTGGATAGAAAGATCTAGTGAGATGAAAATCTCACAGGTAATCAAACTGATTACATTTAGCTTATTGGCAAAGAATTCTGATGACTTAACAGCAGAAAGGCTGTACAAAGATTTAAAATCAAATATCTGTTTAGGAGAAGTAGATTATCTTCTTCAAGGATACAGTGAGACCAGAACAATAAACCCATATGTAATGCCTATAAATCAACAAAGCCAATATAGGAACTCTAGAGAGTTTAAGAAAACAGAAGTAGGACATAGGCGGCATGCTAGAAGTCCATCTAGGGATAGGGATACCAGAATCCTATGTTTTAATTGTAATGCATGGGGACACAAGGCACAAAAATGTTTTTATGGGATTATTTGCAGAAATTGCAAATACGAAGGTCACAATGAGTATCAATGTAGGAACCCTCCATTCTGTATTTACCATAATATAATCGGACACAGAACTCATGAATGCCGGAATTTTCGGGTACCCCCAGGGCTAAGAGGAAAACCCCCAGACACAGAATAAACCATTTCAGACCTCCCCATATATATACCGATAGACGGTATTGTGTTAAATATGGGAATGCAAGGGAGATGAAAGAAACTGACAAACTGATAATTACTGTTGGTAAAACTTCTGTAGGACCTCTCATTGCGGGTAAAGTGTTCAATAAGCCTATTCAAATTTTTATTGATACAGGGTCTGTAGTTAATGTAATTACTAGTAAAGTTTTAAACCAGTTGAACCCAGGAGTGAAAATGTTGGAACCAATCCGTTACACATTGCAAGGTGTAACTGGAAATCAGTTAAAAACATTAGGTAAGATTGAGCTAGAAGTTGCCTTGTATACAAATGAACAATTGTACATCCCAGTGATAGTGGTAGAAGAGTCTGTTTTTCCAGGAGATTTATTGATAGGATTTGCAACTATGAGAAAAGAAAACATGGTAATTTGTCCTGCTGACTTAGGAATTTTAGTGAAGTCACAGTTAATCCCATTCTTAAATCAACCAGACTTAAGACCAGTGACAGTAATCAATGAATCCTTAGATAACATTTCTATCCTAGATAGCGAGGCCGAGCGGTCCAACCCTACAGAAAGTAAAACAATTTGTGAACCCAACTCAGAAGTTCAGGAAATCCCAGAGATTACTAAATTATCAACCACAGATGCCTTGAGAATTGCGGATTGCGGATTAACAAGGTCGACATTGTTACATCCCATGTCAATTAATAAGGTTGAAGTGTGTTTGAAAGGAATCAATGTAGACTCTGAAGTAATTACAGTCCCAGAATCAGTTAAACTTAAAGGGTTGAAGTGGGACTCAGGGATTTATAAGACAAATAAGAACAGAGTAGAAGTATTAGTAATTAATACTATGAATAAAGAGATAGTTTTAAAGAAAGGTACACAAATAGGATGTATTCAGGTGTGTACTAAACCTATTAAGATTTTAAATGAGAATAGTGAGGAGATAGAATTACCAACTTCATCAATTTGTTCAGTACAAGAAGGCATAGACTTAAGAAATAGATATAAAGAATTATTACAATCAACTAATTGCCCTGAGTTGGATGAAGCTTTATTTGCTTTGCTTATGAAACATAAAAAAGCAATTGCTTTGCCGGGGGACGCCTTAGGCAAAACAACTGTTTTAAAACATCACATTAAGTTAAAACCAGGAACACAACCTATCTACATACCAGCCTACAGAGTTCCTCACTCTAAATTAGCTGTAGTAGATAAACTTATCACTGAAATGTTATCACAGGATATTATTGAACATAGTAAAAGTGAGTGGAATTTTCCGTTGATCTTAGTACCAAAGTCTGATGGGACTATGCGACCAGTTATTGATTACAGGGAACTGAATAAGCACACCATTCGTGACAGGTTACCATTACCCATTATCAGTGACATTTTGAGAAGTTTGGGAACTGAGAATAGATATTTTAGTACTATAGATATCAAATCAGTTTTTTGGCAAATAGAATTGCATGAAGATTCAAGAGAGTTCACAGCATTTTCTACTACAACAGGACATTATGAGTTCAAGAGAATGCCATTTGGGTTATGTAATAGTCCATTAACTTATATGAGATTAATGAATACTATTCTAGATGGATTGTTAGGAAACACTGCCAGTGTATTTCTAGATGACATTTTAATAGTTTCTCAGACTGCAGTGGAGCACTTTAAGAAATTAGATTTGATATTCTCAAGACTAGGAGAAGCTGGGTTAAAAGTAAAACTTGAAAAATGTAAGTTCTTGCAAGACAGTGTCATTTACTTAGGACATAAGATGGACAGACACGGGCTGAGTACAGTAAATTCAAAGGTTGACGCTGTCAAGAATTTTCCAGTTCCGACCAATGTAGACAAGGTTAGGAGCTTTTTGGGATTAACAGGATATTATAGAAAATTCATTCAAAGTTATGCTGACATTGCTAATCCACTAAGTTCTTTGTTGAGAAAGGACTCAAAGTTCATATGGGGACCTGCGCAACAGCAAGCTTTTGACAAGTTGAAAGATAAACTCACGAGTTCACCTATTTTAATTTTCCCCGACTATGAAAAAGAATTTATTCTTTGTACTGATGCGTCTGACATAGGGTTAGGAGGCATACTAATGCAAGAGAGAAATGGAACTTTGAAACCCATAGCTTACACATCCAGACTTTGTAATAGTGCGGAGAGAAACTATTCTATAACTGGAAGAGAAACTTTAGCAGTAATTTATTCTTTAGAAAGTTTTAGGGATATGATACTAGGGTATCCCATCAGAGTTTGGACTGATCACACAGCTATTCAGAACTTATTTAAGCATAAGAATCTTAGAGGCAGACTTGCTAGATGGTTTGCGATACTTCAGTGCTATGAAGTTCAATTTGAATATATTCCGGGTAGAAGGAATGTAGCAGATCCACTTTCTAGAAACATTAGTCAACCAATGACTGGGACTGGGTTGATTAATTTTGTTTGTAGTATAGAAGAATTAGTAACTTTAGATGAAGAAATGCTAATAAGAGAACAGGGAGATGATGAGACATGTGATTCAATAATCAAGCATTTGATGAACCCAAGAGGAGATCCTCCAAAGCTACCAAAGGGGTATAAGATAGAGGAATTTCATTTAATTAATGGAATTTTGTATAGGAAAACATTTGTAAATGGGAAAGATATTTCTAGAGGTCAAGTAAATCAGTTGGTTATACCACAAACTCTGATAAATGAGATATTGAAGTTACTTCATGATAGTGATTGTAGTTCACATCCTGGAAAGGATAAAACTTATAGACAGGCACAACTTAAGTACTTTTGGCTAGGTATGAAGAAAACTATATATGATTATATAGAAAAGTGTGTAAAATGTGTAAAGGTGAAGGGAAATACACCAAAACCTGCTCCTATACTCACCTATCCCATTCCACAGAAACCTTGGGAAAGAGTTCACATGGATACATTGGAATTACCATTATCCGAGAACGGCTTTAAATACCTATTTGTTGCTATTGATTATTTTTCAAGATTTTGTATATTACAACCCATAATCAATAAGAAAGCTGAAACTATTGCTTCCGTAATCTAAGATCAGATAATCTGTAATTTTACTACACCTAACATCCTAGTTTCAGATAATGGGACTGAATTTAATAACAAAATCTTGGAAAATCTATGTAATGTGTTCCACATCAAGAAAGTCAATATACTCGTTAACCATCCCCAAAGTAATGGAGTAGTAGAAAGGTTAAACAAAAAGATAATTATATGTCTTAGAACCCTAATAAGTCCTCATAGTGTAACTTGGGATACTTGGATTCCTTGTGTTAAGTGTACCCTGAACATCAAATTAATGTAGCAACTGGGGATACACCTCATTTTATAATTTTTGGGGAGGACAAAACTCTGCCATATGAAATGTTGACTGCAGAGCAAAAACCCATATATAATATGGATGATTATATATCCAATAGGATAAATACTCTTCAAAGTATTCACCAAAGAGTTAGGAAACATATGCAGGTGTATTCACAAAAGATGAAGGAACAACAACACAAAATAGCTCATAAACTAGAACTGAAAATTGGAGAATTAGTAATGGTCAAATTAACCTCACCCAATAATAAACTTTCACCAAGGTACACTGGTCCATATAGGGTAATCGATTCTGCAGGTGGAAACAAGTTTAAACTTAAACATTTAGAATCAAGAGAAGAATTGATAGGACATTTAGATGACATAAGGAAAATTAGCTTGCAGATCTATGAAGATGATTATAGTAATACTTTGTGCATAAATATTAATAACCCTGGAGAATATGGAGAATATTATAATGATATTTTTCAAGAGTTGAACATTAATCTTGATGTATTTTACAGATGAAAACTGCCTTATTAATAATATTAAGTTTGGTGAGTGCCATGGACTGGAATCCGATTCGTCCTGGAGCATTGGTACATCATCAAGGTAACCTAATCTTGGTTGATAAGGTAGTAAGAGTAGTTCTTGATTATAAAAATGTAACCAAAATTAAAGAAAATGTGGACTCCATTAATAAAAGTTTGCAAATATTAAAACAGAACATTTCCAATAAAGATGTTAAGGATAGACTTGAAAACAAAATAAAGGAAATAGAGGATAAATTGCACATCATAGGTTCAAATTTCAAAAGCAATGTTAGACAAAAGAGAAGTGCAATAGTAGTGGCTTTAGGAGCTCTTGCTGGATTGGGAATTGCCAATTTTGCCTTCCTTGCTGACTTGAAAATTTCAATAAATACATTAAAGGAGAAAGTTGGAAAAAATTATGAATTACAATCAAGCATTAAAAACATTGAGGAAATGATCTCTGATATTTCAGATAACTTAGAGAATCTCAGCTTGAAACAAAGTGAACAAGAGAGTACAATGCAACTTTTTTTGTTACTCAATACTATGCATTTGAAATTATCTGAGATGCAAGTTCAATTGGAATCTTTTGTACAGGATTTAGTTATGGCAAATTCGGGTCAAGTAACTTCTTCTCTCCTTCCAATACCTCAACTTATAAAGGTAATTAAGTCAGCAAAGAAGGATTGGAACTTTGAACCTTTCTTTGAAGAAGCTAATGTAGCATTATATTATCCATTGCTAAACTCCTACCTTAATGTTACTTCAGTTATTATTGAAATCCCGTTCTCTTCCAACCAAAGATTTAACTTATTCAAATTGAAACCCTTCCCATTGAAGGTAAATGGTTCATTTTATGAAGTAGATATTCCAATTGTAGACCCAATCAATTATATCCTTTCTGTAGACAATCTGAAGGAGAGCAGAGTCTCTAATGACAAGTTGAAGGAGTGTAGAAGATTTAATAGGAATCTTTACCTCTGTCATTCTTCCATGTTTGTGTTCCGTGAACCTTTGAAAAATTCATGTGAAGCCTCTCTGGTTAGGAATATGTCTGTTATGAACAATTGTCATTACCAACGAATTTTGGTAGACCAGATCCCTCATTGTAACATACAAGGATCTCATTACCTGTTTTTCCCCAACAAGACAAAGGTATCAATAAATTGTCCCGGGTTGAGTCCTAAATTGGATTTGGTTGAAGGTCTTGTCTCTATTCAAGATAACTGCGAATTGCATGCAGACACTATTTCCACCATTTCTAATACCCTTAATACAATGCATTTAACCGAGGACACCTACATTTCAACCTTCAACTTCACATTGCCTGAAAACTCTCCTCCCTTGAAAATTAAGAGAAGACCATTGTCAAGATCTCCCTCAAATGATTTACATATACTACCAATCCTTATCATACCCTTACTTTCAGTGTTAGTGGCAGCACTGATTGCCTTTGTTGTATTCCGGAGATTGGCTCTGTCAAAGCAAATCAACCATGTAACCGCTTAATTCAATGCCTTATATATATTGAGATGCATGTTATTCACATTTATAGGTATTATGTTTATGTATTATTCCCAATTTATTGCATGAATGATGTATTTTGGAGGGTAGATTAACAATTACGCAAGGGTAGATTAGCTTATTCTAGAAATATATTAGCAAGCCCTGTAAGAGGGAAATAAGAAATTGGTCGGGACGACCAAGGGTAGCTGCCGAGCCCTGTAAGAGGCCGGTAGTTGTACGAATGTAAATGAGCCTGCCTGCTCGCCTGTTGTTTTGAAAACATGAGGTGACGCTATGTCTATGTAAACACACCGACGGTGGTGACTGTTTTATAATCGATGTTGTAATCAAAACTCTGTAAGCGCAGGTTAGCTTCGTTTGACTAATGCTGAGGTAAACAATTTTGCTAGTGGCATTGAAATGGCTTTCCGGATTGGTGCAAGGTGGAGAAGGAGGAAAAAACTATTGGTGCATGAATTCAAAGTCACGCCCATAAGGAGTGACATTTACTTCAGAAGTCACCGGAGATTGGATTAGAAAAATTAGTGACGTCAGACGAAGGTAGCTTAGCGTAGGATACGGGATCTCGTCAGAGGGTGTGGAGAGAGGATCAAGAGAGGATCAAGAGAGGATCAAGAGACGATCTAGGGAGAGACGATGTAGAGACGAGAGAAAGAGATCCCGAGTGTAACCAGTAGGTGAAATTACAGTGAAAGAAGAAAGAAAATTCACCACCCTTTTATTAACCCAAAGGACGAGAGGAATAGGCACGGGGCCTAGAAAATAGTGAGACTACTGCTTAAGAGGAACTTGAATATTTAGGGAAACTCACTTAACGAAGGCAAGGGGCCTTGAGACGAGTGATATTACAAGTCAAATTTAAGTGTAAACATCGAGAACAGACAGTGGTGGTGACAGTGGTGACTAGGGGTGGTGAAATATATATACCAAAGGGCCTTTTTCCCATATATGGGGAATGGCCAACACATCTGGAAAATATACCTTCTTGGCTTTCAAGGTATTGATTATTGAACTCTTTCCAACATTTGGGTATCCGATAAGCCCGACACTAATCTGTTTCTTATCCTCGTGCAACTTCGAGAAATGTCGGAGGAGGGTAATAAGTGAACCTTTACCAAATGGGTTGGTTATAGAAGCATGAAAGGCCATCGTGGGGTATTCGCTACTCAGGATTGCAACCCATTTCTGTGTTACCCAAACTGGAATCAGATCGACCTGAAAAAAATATGGGTACTTGAAACATTATGAAATAAAAAACTATACTCTTATTACAAACATTACAATTGGCCACAACACTAGCTAACAATAACTACATATATACATATACCAAGATACCTGTCCCCTTTATCAGGGAGGTGGCAGAATGATGAGGGGGCAAAGAGGGGGAGTCACCGATTAAGTGAAGCAGCGTTGCTGTGGATGTGTTGTGTCTTGTTGCATTGCTTCTGACCCAGGGCTGTGGGCAAGGATACAGGGATGACCATCATCCATGAGGAGCTAAGACGAGAGGGAGGAAAGGGTGGTGGATGGGAGTAGAATGGGTATATGCCTTCTGACTTTGGCTACCTCCAGATTTAAAGCATACACCCATCCCACACCCTCCCAAAACCCCATGAGCTGTCCCTCCCATCTTGGCTCCTCATGAGGGGTTATGCAGTTATCCCTGTCCTCCCTCACACTGCCTGGGTCAGGGGCAAGGCAACTAAATACAATATTTCCACAGCAAGGCCCAACAAATGAAGGCAGTCTATCCCCCCACTGCATTACCATGTGACAACTCCCCTACCAACCCCTTATCCATTAAGAAATATATGGAGCACATAAAAATATCCTTTCAAGTTACATAATTTCTTCATCCATTTACAATCACTCTCGATTGACTCTTATCCTTTTAACTCTAATTTCCTTGCTCAACAGACATTACTCTTGCATACAGCTTTCCCTTCACCTAATCCATTCCATCAATTTCTGCTTCCTACAGTCTTTTTGCTTGCATCTTGCCCACTGCCCTGGGTCAGAAGCAATGCAGCAAGACACAGCACATCCACAACAAGGCTGCTGTGGATGTGCTGTCTCCATACACTCATGCAGAAAAAGAGAAGATGGGGAGAAATCACTTCAGGCTGCATCAAAATATCATTCACTTGTACTCCCTCATCCCCATCTCCCACCCACTCCCTTTCATGCATCCCAGCATCATCCATACACAACCATTTTCCATTCACCCCTATCCTCTGTCTTCTCCCTCTCTTCCTCAACAGACATTACCCTTTTTCCCAATGCTCCTTTTACCCCATCCATCCATCTCATCCTTGGTAGCCCATTCATGTTCATTCCTACACCTCTTTTACTAGTTGTTCTTCACTTATTATTTCCATGTGTCCAAACTATCCCAATACCCTTTCATCAACCCTATCTCCCAACTCCCTTTACACCCCTGCTCTCCATGTCACTTCCTTGTTTCTCACTTTATCCATCCTAGTAATTCCTACCATGCTTCTCTGGCATTTTATCTCACATTTAAACTCTTCCTCTCTTATGTTCCATGTTTCTGCCCTATACTGTGCTGTCTGTCCATTCCCAAATGTCTATTTCTCATTACACTTTTTAATCCCCAAAGGCACTTACTCACTTCTCTCAATTTACATTCTACCTCCACTCCTCCCTTTCATGCCACATTCACACCCAAGTACCTAAAGCTATCCACTTCCTCCAGTTTCTCTCCCTTAATACACACTTCTGATTTGCTGCCACATTTTCCCCTTGTGCATCTCATCACCTTACTTTTACCCATATTTATCTTCAACTTCTTTCACACACCTTCCCAAACTCTGTCACTAACATACTCAATCCCTCATCTGATCCTGCCACAAGTGCAGTGTCATCAGCAATCAACAACTGGCTTATCTCCCATTTTTTTCCATTTTCCTCTTGCACCACCCCATCCATGTGTATAAATTGAACAGCCAAGGTGACATAACCTCAACCACTCCCTCCCTCCATTCCTAATTCTAACACAGGCTCTACTACTCTCATAAAAACTTTTGATTGCTCTTAACAGCTTTTCTCTTGTCCCTTATATCTGCAATACCTCCCACAGTGCCTTCCTGTCTTCCCTGTCATAAGCCTTTTCCAAATCCATATAGGCCCAAAAAACATCCATACCTTTCCCTAACGCTTTCTCACATATGTCTTACCACAAAAATCTGATCCACACAACCCCTACCTTTCCTGAACCAACACAGTTCCTCACCAATTACTCCCTCTGTTCCTTTCCTAATCCTTTCAATCAAAACCCTCCCATAAGCCTTCCCAACTACACTTAGCAAATTGATCCCTCTGAAACTACTACACTCACATTTGTCCCCTTGTAAAGTGGAACTATACAGGCATTCCTCCAGTCCTCTGGCACTCTAATGTCTCTTAAACAAACATTAAATAACCTGACCATTCAGTCCACCATCATTGTATCTCCTTTTTTTTTTTTTTTTTTTTTGACATTCTTTTTATTTTTTCGTTTAGGAATGTCCCCTGTGGGGCTACAAGAAGGATGCCTAGTCCCACTCCCCGTCCCTTTCTTCTCGCCTCTTACGATCCAAGTGGAAATACTTGGTGGCAGTATTCTTTTCCCCCACCACAAAAATAAATAAAATCAACATACCTTGTTCAGCACAAAAATAAGGTGTTTATGTGGCTTTTGAGTCTTCATATATTTTTCCACTAATTTTGATCTTGTGCCTTGCGGGTCTCTTGCATCCAATACTTGTATAACAACATCTGAAGAATCAATGACTTTGTACAGTTCATTCCAGATACGTTTGCTTTTTCCAACCTGAAACAGAATCCAAAATAAATACTAATGTAATAAATTTCAATGAAATATATTTTCTATAAAGCAAACCTTACAAAGTGGACTTCATTTTTTTTTAGATATTTTTCTATGAAAAATATAAATTGTATCAACCATCAGAGAAAACTTTTTCTTTTTCTTTAGGAAGGCTACTACATGAAGCACATAATGAAACAAGTAAATCTAACTCCAATTATCCTCAATCTGCAGCTGGATCCAGCATAAATGCTCATGACAGAGACCTATTTAATGCATCTTACTATTAGAACCAATTGCTTTTTATGAAGATGGGTCTACAAAATAAATGAAGAATTAGAAAAATATATATATACACACTGTTCAATCTTTTAACGAATGACCTCCCAAACCCAGTACCAGAACTAAACAAATGTTCTCTCCTATGTAGATGAAAGGACAATAATAGCTCATACATACATATGTATACCAAAGGCTCTTTTCCCCTGACAAGGGAGGTAGCCAAAAAACAAAGGTATAAAAACGACTCCCACCCATTCCATCCCCACATACTCCACTCTCATCCACCCACTTCCCTTCCTCTTATCTAGACTCCTCCTGGATGACAGGTCATCCCTGCATCTCGCCCACTTGGCACAGTAAATATAAAACAGCAGCAATCGACATCCAAGCCTAATGAATAAACGGTAAAAATAACAGAATAGACTTAAACCCCAGAGAAAAAACCCTCCCTACTGCCATGATTACACTAGAGAATATTGAAACAGTTTCAACACAGAATAGGCCTGACCACATATTCAAACTGCCTCGGTTCCAACCACCACACAGAAGACACAGAACAACTCGTACTTTAATGCCCCACACTAACAATCTAATGACAACAACAAAATACATCTTCCCTGAGTGACTTGTGGACCCATCCAGAGGCTATTGCCAGTTACCTAAAGGCTAGGTGACTTCCACAAGACGCCAGGGATGATGGACTAATAACAGAATGAAGCCTCACACCAGAAAAAAAAAAAAAAAAAATTATATATATATATATATATATACACACACACACATATACCAAAGGCTTTCCCCCCCCTTACATGGGGGGGGGAGCCAAAAAGAAAAAGGCATAGAAACCACTCCCACCCATTCCATCCCTTACATATTCCACTCCCACCCATTCCATCCCCTACATATTCCACTCCCCTCCACCTTCCTCTCTCCCTCTCATCTTGGCACCTCCTGGATGATGGGTCATCCTGGCATCTTGTCCACTGCCCTGGAAATGAACCCCACAGAAAAAAAAAAAAAAAAAAAAAAAAAAAAACCCACATTGACATACTTGCATTAAGGACGCCATCCAGCACTGAAACAGACCAACACAAAATAGGCCTGGCCACAGATTCATCTTCCCCAGATGCAACCATTACACAGTGGATACAGAACACTTCCGGTTACAATGCCCCACAATAACAACCCCTAGGTAACAACACATCTTCCCTATGTAACTTTTGCATTTGCCCCAAAGCCTGTTACTAGTTACCTGCAGGCCAAACTGCGAGGTTTATTGCCTAATATTTTTATCCCAGTCTTAGGATTGTCCTCAGGGATACTATAGGTAGTAGTAAACACAAGCTGGTAACATAGAAATAGTCTCATACCAACACAAGAAAGTAATAAAAAAAAAATAATAATAAATAAATTTAAACCAAAAAAATAAATACATAAATAAAAAAAAATCCATGTTTCTTCCCAAAGACTATTGCTAACTACAAGTAAAATGGATATGATTTCAGGTCAGTGAAGTTCAAGGCAACAATTATTACAAATAAAATTTAACAATAAAAATATATACAAATACAAATGATAGCTAGACAAGCTACTTTACCTTCATGAACCATTCTGGTGGTGTATCTTGGGAATCAGGTGCATTCTGAACTAAATCATTATCCTTCGAAACATCGTATTTTCCCACCTGCTCTTCAGCATGTTTTGCAAACTCACTAAAATCGCTTATCTATAAAAGAAAGAATTCAAGTGTTTACACTATCAATTAAGACATTGTAAGCTTAGACAGCATTAAAGTTCTCATGTTATCAACAAAGGTATCTGATCAAAATATACACATAAATTGAATGCGTGAAATACACAAAGAAACCTAGAGATGCATGAAATTCATTTAACAATCAAAATGTTATACAAAAATATTAGTTTATGCCATGATGAATGGTATCTTACTGGAATTCTACTTTATTTCTTTATGATAAGATCTCCATTTTGTTATGACTATGGGTACTACCCCATCCAGATGAAGTCAGGGTTATTGTAATTAACTCCTTCCATATGATGATACATTACAGATTTTGTGACATATTACAAGTAGAAGATTTTAATAATTTGTGTATAGAACACCATGCCAAAGGAATGTCTGAATTAAGATACAAGCACCTAATATCATTTCCAATGTTCAATGTAGAACTCGAGTTTGTGGTCAAGAAAATTACAGAAAGAAATGAAGGTCTACTGACTGGCTCTCTAATAATATTAAACCTTAGATATAGATATGGATGTGCCAATAACCTACTGATGACTAACATGACCTTTTCACCTTCATAAAGGAAGCAGAGTAAGATTACAACCCAATCAATCAATCCATTACCCCAGTTCTCTTTTGCAGAAGACCTATGGCCTCTAGCAAACTGGCCACAGCCAGTGGTTCAATTCAGTAGTAAATCAGTCAAGATGTTTTGTGGAGCTGTCTGGAGTAAGGAAGATGGTATAATATAAAGTGCCCTGTGTCTTCTGTGTGGCAGTATCTAGGATATCTAGAAGACAATCCTGATAATGTAAAAATTTCGCATGTAATACAAAATTAAAATCATGAACCATTTTTGGGCAACTGGAAAGAACAAATACATAAAACTTTAACAACTTAAGGTATCTAGAATAAGTGATGTTACTAATGACATGTGATGGTCACTCATACTCTCTATTTCTCACAGATAGATAGAGGTGTATGTGTGTGTGTAAGAGAGAGAGAGAGAGAGAGAGAGAGAGAGAGAGAGAGAGAGAGAGAGAGAGAGAGAGAGAGAGAGAGAGAGAGAGAGAGAGAGAGAGAGAGAGAGGAGAGAGTAGAGAGTAGAGAGTAGAGAGTAGAGAGAGTAGAGAGAGAGAGAGAGAGAGAGAGAGAGAGAGAGAGAGAGAGAGAGAGAGAGAGAGAGAGAGAGAGAGAGAGAGAGAGAGAGAGAGAGAGAGGGGGGGGGGAGAGAGAGGGAGGGAGAGAGGGAGAGAGGGAGGGAGGGAGAGGGGGGGCACTGCTAGCACTGGTATGCCTACATTTAGATAATCATCTTGCACTGAAATAGTATGTGTACCAGAGCAGAATCTGTCTGACAACAGACATGCTTTGCATGTAACCACACAGAAGATATAGAGCACATCATACAACACTGTCCTACACTCACTCCAGACAACTCCACAATTTTTTATTCACAGAGTGACTTCCCTGTATCCTGCCCACTGCCCTGGGTCAGAAGCAATGCAGCAATACACAGTAAATCCACAGAAAGGCTATTTTATTGAAAAAGTGCCAAGGAATTAGGCTGGGATCAGACACTGGTGCTCCAGATACCATCACCATGGAGATGACTGAAGAATTCTCTTCCACTGCCCTGCACTTATTTCAGAATGCCAGGCAAGTCCACAAAATCTTTTGAATGAATGACCCATAAGCTAACTTGGTGATTGTGGCCAGATTCCTCAGGACTGCAAGTCTCCATCAAAAGATCGGGGCAACAGAATGATTGATTAACCTTCATTAGTTACTCATACTGGTCATGGCTACAAAAATTTTACATCTTTTTCTTCTCGCATTAACAGGAAATTTGGAAATATTTACATCACAGATATGAAACCTTGGACATTTTCCTTAAATTATGAAAGCAAAGCTTCTCCAGCTTCACTCAACCTTACTTTTAAATTCGGCTTTTTCCGCGTCTTTTTTGCACCAAAGACACTCTCAAAAGATTCAGTATCAAGAATGTGTACTCTTGCATTCTTTGCTTTAGCCTCCAACAAGGATATAGGTAGTGTTGTCTGTCTCATCACCACCTGTTGAGGTAAAGAAATTTACACATGAACAGTAAGGGACCCAAAACCGAGCCCTGGGGAACTCAATTAATAACACTCCTCCATTTGGATTTTACGCTGTTAATAGTGACCTACTCTATTCTACCACTGATCCATGCTTTAAACCAGTGGTTCTTAACCTTTTTCAATGCCTGTACCCCTTGACATCTCAAAAATAAAATTCCCATACCCCCACCCAATTTCAATACAATGCACATATAAAAAGGATAGTGATACGAACCTTGCTTTGCTTTCTCATGGTAAATGTACAGTACCATTGCACTGGCTATCTTGTCATGTACCCCCTCAGGGTTCAAGGTTTCGTATCCCTTCAGGGTACAGGTACCCCAGGTTAAGAACTACTGCTCTAAACCATTCAAACACTTTTCCTCCAATGCCATGGGCTTTGACTTTATTTAGGAGCCTCTGATGGAACACAATTGTTTTGCTAAAGTCAAGGTAAATAACGTCATAACTGTCATGGTTAACTGACACCTTGTAGACATTAGTGTAAAGAAATAGCTGATTAGTTACATTTGACCTACCCTTGATGAACCCTTCATATAATGGCCTCTTAGGATCCATTCTCAAATACTGTATCTAATATCAATTTTTTCATTACACTATTTAATCTCCCAAGGCATTTACTTGCTTCTCTCAATCTACATTCTACCTCTACCTCTACTCTCACACCACATATGCCCCCAAGTGCCTAAAGTTGTCCATTTCCTCCAGCCTCTCCCTTAATACTCACTTCCAGTTTGCTGCCATCCTTTCCTCATGTATATCTCATCACCCGTTTATCCATGTTTATCCTCAACATCTTCCTTTCACATACCTTCTCAAACTCCGTCTCTAGTTTCTTTAAGATTCCTCCTCTGATCCTCCTACAAGCAGTGTTGTCTGCAAACAAGAAGTGGCTTAACTTGATTTTTTTTTTTTTACCTTCTCCAGTCCCCTTCCCATTACTCAAGTTGTATTTATTTGCATTTACCTCCCACACCACCCCATCCATGTACACACTGAACAGTCATGGCAACAGTACACATTAGTGGTGGGCAGCTACCGGTAAAGTTACCGGTTTTATCGGTAACAGCCTTGACGGTAGCTTACCGGCAATAATTCTGCTACCGTTAAGGTTCCGTTAACCGATAAGCTATACCAAACACTCGTGGAGCGGTAACCACGTCTCGGCTTGGTGGTACTGAGTGACGGTAGTGGTGGGCAGCTACCGGTAGTTACGGGTTTTATCGGTAACAACCTTGACGGTAGCTTACCAGCAAAAAATCTGCTACCGTTTAGGCTCCGTTAACCGATAAGCTATCCCATAATACTCAGAGAGCGGTAAGCACGTTTCGGCTTGGTGGTACTGAGTGACAGTACTGACGGCCCTGCGTAGGATGAAAATTAACAGGAACGTATTCAACGTGGTAGATCGTCCTGCTCCCTTCTCGGCCCACAGATGCACAGTACGAAATGTACGTATTCGAATATGAAAATTAACAGACGTGCTAGATCGTTTTGTTCGCATCTCGGCCCGCAGAGGTTCAGTTCAAAATGTACGTATTCGATTAGTCAGCCTATGTGATCTAGAAATGAAGAGGTGGTCAAACTACTCGAAAACTTTTCAGTCTACCTGGTTAAAGGATCCCCTGTTTAAAAAATGGTTAGCGGAAGTGAAAGAGGATGGAAATAGGCACGTTGTAAAGTTTGTAGAACGGACATGAAAGCTCACAGAACGGGGAGATTGGAGAGACACTGTTTCCACACTTACCAGATCTTCATATTTAACTTTATATTTAATGTTTATTAATATATGCATATTTACATAAATGTACGCAGTTGCTCATGAAAGACACCATCTGCATGTTACAATCTATTTGTACTGTACTTGTATTGGAGTTAATCACAAACAAGTTCACAAATACACTTATCAGAATCGCACGAAAGATGACTGACAAGGATATATATATAAGCTATGGGTTGGGGCAGGGAATACAGTATACCACAACAGACTCACGGAAAGCAAACAAGAATAAGCGGGCAGAGACGATCAAAGATTCTGGTGGATTAACACTGTGCCCATTGAAGTGGCCTCTACGACGCAAGGTAACGTGTTATTCAAAAATCATATTTTGTTAGTGATAAGCATGTAATTATTATTCGCGTAGTCTTAAGTAACTAATATTTGCGAGCCTTAACCTAGATTGGTGGAGGTGGCGCGCGCTGGCGATTCCGGTGGGCATGTATCCAAATGGATACACAGAATAAAAAATTAGAATAAAATATATGCGTGTGTTTTTTGTCCATTTAAAGGTACTATAATATAAATATAGGGATCGTAGAGTCCTGCTAATACAAAATTAACGTAATTCCAATATAAAAAATGACAACTATGAACAATTGAAAAAAAACTGACAGAAATTCAAAGGGTTGAGATTGTGTTCCTGAGCCTAATATAAGAGGAACTTAGTAAAAAAAAACATTATGAAAATGACCCACATATGTCAATTCATCTCGCACAAAACCTTTAAAACCTCAATTGTACAAAAAAACTTTGTCCTGACTAAATGAAAAATGGGTGATTTTGGAAATGAATTTTTGTGTAATGTGTAAAAATGATGCATGTAATTATTTTTCTTTTATGAAATTGTTTCTATGTGAAAAATATATTCTTTGTATGAAATTGCACTTTCATAGAGACGGAAATGGAGGGGGAGGGGGGGGATTGGTGCGTAGGCCTATGCACTGAGGGAGAGGAGGTAATGCTGTGACCTTACACGCACCCCCTCCCTACTCCCCCACCCACGAGAGTTGGAGTAACGACTCGGAGCGCAGGATTTTTATAGTGACGACGTTACAAAACTTGTGACTACACACCATAGTAGGATGAAATTTGTTTAGATTTAAGTCATAAAGGCGACTCGAACTTGGGACGTCACTACTACCTCACGAGTCTTTTACCGGTAAATTACCGGTAATTCCGGTAACGGCATTGTTGTTTACCGGTAATTCCGGTATTGAAATTAGCGGTATTTGCCCAGCACTAGTACACATCCCTAGCTAGCAAGGTCCCACCTTTACCTCAAACCACTCAATCTTTCCACTTCTAATTCTAATACAGGCTCTTCTACTATCATAAAAACTCTTGACTGCTCTTAACAGCTTTCCTCCTAATATGTCTGCAAAAAAAAAAACTATGTAAATACTGTGATAAAATATTTATTAAATGCCACACTCGTTATTTTCCCTGAATCTATCAAAACATCTTTATCGGCTTTAATTGGGCCTAACATTTACTTATCTTTTGCATTGTAGAGATGATAGAAGACCTATGTAAATACTGTGATAAAATATTTATTAAATGCCACACTCATTACTTTCCCCTTTATGCAAAGGAAATGTTACCAGACTACCAAAATGCCAGACAGAACTACATTCAACCTATGGAATATAACATCGTTTTTGGCTTCCAGCAGCTCATTGCTAACATGGCAAGTGTCAGCCACATTTCTACCCTTCAACTTTATTTGCAGAGTAGATGCTTATTTATCGGTGGATCAGCAACCATCACCCATACACCAGTCAGAGGATACTGGCCTCTTGTATGGTCAACCACATGAAATTGCTAAAAGTACTTGGCCCAGCAAGCTTTAAGCGGGTCTCACTAATTGCAGAGAAAACCGAGAAAATACAAAACAGGGCGGGTTTTGCTCAAATGCACACTTCTATATATGTATGGTTGCATCATTTCAACTATTTTCTTTAAAGTGTGTGATTTCCATGTAATATGATCAAAGAGAACTTACGTTTTTATCATCTGTAATTTTACCGACCCCGGCTACGACTCGTCCAGCCCGCCGTCTATGATTACTGGTGGTATGGATCAAACTACACTTTTAATTAAGTTTCTTATTGTTGTGTTATTAGTGTAATAGACTACATATAGTTGAATTATTTATTTAAACTCTTTTCTTTAAAATGTGTGATTTTCATGTAATTTGACCAAAGAGAAGTTATGTTTTAGCCTCTGCAGTATGACCGACCATAGCTACATATACCGTAACAAATTAGTATATGGTTGCATTATTTGAACTATTTTCTAAAGTTGTGATTTTCATGTAATTTGATCAAAGAGAAGTAACGTTTTTATCCTCTGCAAAATTACCGACCCCAGATACGATTCGTGGTTACGATTCGTGGTTACCGGTAGCCTGTCATCTATGTTCTGCGAATGCAGATCATCACTGAGCGTCAGAGTTGCCAGATTGGCGTTTTTAATGCCAAATTTTGTATCTGGAATGTTTTTACTGTGTTTGGCAGGAAATTTTGTTGGGTGGCATTTTTGAGAATTTGGCATTTTTGGGGGGCGTTTTTAAATACCCGGTCGTGATTAGAGATCACTCTTTTACTTGTATCAAGAATTAAATGATGATGTATATGAATGATATAAATTTATCTTGGTTATGTGGGAAATGTAAAGATTTTGTGCCTAGCCAAAGGATGTTTCAGCTCTTCTTTAGTGAAAATATGTAATAACGCAGTAGTGCACCAAACATTTCTAAATCTGATGATGCTTTTGATTATATTTAGACACAATAGAAAAGTCACAAATGTATTTTCTATTTATGTATATCAGAGTCTCTAGGAGGTTGTTTAATAAACTGGTTTAATTTATTGTAGAGGATACCAAAAAGCTTACTAGGAACTTAAACGTAATGTATGGAGTAATACATTTTATTTTAGTTATTGGTATTTTTTCTTTCTCACATAATACGGAGTATAATATATTTTATTTTGGAAGTTCATATCTTTCTTTCCTTTTCACACAGTCTTGAAGTAGATTTATTTCAGAGGATGGTGGTTTATTACAGTACCACTAGAATCAAATGATGATGTACATGAATTATATAAATTGATCTTGGTCATATCATGCGACATTGTTTTACATTGGCTAGTCAACAGTAGAAAAATATTTTATATTGTAATTGTAGTTATACACATTATCTTTAACTACTTGATCTTGGTTATATCATGTGGTATTGTATTATATTGGCTAGTAAACCGTAAAAAATATTTTTCATATTGTAATTGTAGTTATATACATTATTTTTAACTACACATGTAAAACCAAAATACAAAAAAAAATCTTAGAAAATGTAATGGTTGGCATTTTTGGGGCATGTTTTAAAAAAAATTGCAGCATTTTGTCAGAATTTGGCATTTTTCCTGGTAGAAAACCTGGCAACCCTGCTAAGCGTGGTTGATGAAGTTGGCCAAAAACATAATACTTTTAGAATTTCTTGTGAGGTTCGAACATGTGGGGCATATTTGCATACTAACTTGAATAAAGGTAGAATGAACATTTTTATTTTAAAAACTGTTGTTGTTTATTTCTTTACAATACAAAGATTACATAAATATTGCATACAATTAAATACAAAATTTTCATTAAATCTTATTTAAGATACGCTATACAAAATATGATATTGCGTACATTGTATTACGCAAAGTAGACCACTTGAAAAAAGAAACTAACGAAGCAGAGCGCTTTCGTATATTACATATTCAATGCAAAGAGGACATAGTTGAATAGAAATACATATTTTATATATACATAAAAAAGGAATACAAAAACTCCATTAAATATTGACGTCAACTTCGCCGTGTTCCATCATGCCAACCAAGAAGACCAAAGAATGGACTGGGATAACGCACCAATTATATTCAAATCCCATTGTAGCTTTCAAAGTGGTACCATCGCAAATGCCAAGATATTCCGCAAACTACGTTCCAAGAACTCGGTGAGATGTCCCTTGGGTACTGGTGCAACTCTTGCGTAACGAACGGGTGCTTCGAGGATAAACTGTTGCTTTTTTGTATAACCATAGTAGTTTGTTGCAGGAAGCGCAAAAAGGGAACAAATATTTTTGCGTAATACACCAAGTACATCAACACCTATAACCTTAGGCAAGTTTGAAGCTCATCTGGAACCTGATACGAATGCCGTTGCAGTCCTTGACAAGTGTGGTGGTGTGAAGAACCGAACGATTCATGTAACCGGGGATGGAATTGCCAGTTCAACTCTTTTTCGGTAGCACTGTGCGGGAATTAGCATCTAGCCACGAATTTACGAGTGCGGACAACAATCTATAAAGGCAAGAACAACGACTCTACGTGGGATGTTCTGTGCCCTGTTCCCGAACGCGACGCTCCTTCTGTGCACCCGCCACTTGGAGGAAAATGCAAAACGTCATCTAAATGCTGAGTCCACGGAACAATCAAGGAAAAATGAAACTGTGAATGAGAGGTCTCATATGATGCGCCTAAAATTCGATAAGGATTTACCGAAGTTCACGGAGTACTTTAGTGAGAAACTGGTTCCCTCGTTGCGTTCTCATGTGTTTCAACCTCAACGAAATTATAATCTTCCATTCAAATGGACCAATAACAACTGTGAAAGTATGAACCACGCTCTCACCTTCTACCCACTAGGGCACGACAACTCTCCCACTGGGGTGCTGGGGTGTAGGACAGTTGCTCACCGGAGAAGTGACAAATAGGACATTTGCTCACCAAAGGATTATCTTTTACTTCTCTTGAACTTATATTGTATCATATATACAGCAATAATACAGAAACAACATCCAAACTTTTAGTTTTTAATTCATTATAAAATTCAATACCAATTTCTTCCATCAATATATAGTAATGATATTCTACTGGTTCAGTCTAATGGTGTGGCTAACTATTCGTATGTATCTCTGTCATTTAATAAGTCGAAAATTTTACTTTCATAGTCTGAATTGACTCCTAACCTTAACACTTGTAGTTCATGAACTAGAAGTGTTAGGGTAATTAGTCAATTAAACAAACTAAAAACAATGCATTAGATTATATTGTAGAGTTTGATAAGTTCTTGGCCTCTAACAATTACGGTAAAGATTTACTTTATCTGTGCCAGGGGTATGCTGCAGGAAGTCAGTGTCTTCCTGACTTTCTAAATGCAGTTGGCTACACCATTAGACTGGACTTGTAAACCACTAAGGACAATAAACCCACTTCAGTACTGCACCAGTTGTAAAACTGTAATCACTATATATTGATGGAAGAAATTGGTATTGAATTTTATAATTAATTAATAACTAAAATATGAAAGTTTGTATATTGTTTGTGTATTATTGCTGTAATAGATTTCAATATAACAAAAAAATCCTGTAATATTGCTGTAATAAACTTCAATATAACTGAAAAATCCTGTATATTATGTTATTAGGTTTGTATATTATTGCTGTAATAAACTTCAATATAACTAAAATAATCATTTGGTGAGCAAATGTCCTATTTATCACTTGTTCGGTGAGCAACTATCCGGTGAGCAATTGTCCGGTGAACAACTGTCCGGTGAGCAATTGCCCGTACCCGGGGGTGCTGTTACCCGCATTGTATATTAATGTATATATCCATGTACATAATTTATACAATAAACCTTTATTAATTGATTAACCATTGTCACATTTAGTCTTCGGACATTTAGTCTTCGGACATTCAGTCTTCGGACATTTAGTCTTCGGACATTTAGTCTTCGGACAATTGGTCTTCCTTTGCAAAATAACTGGTCTTCGGGCATTTAGTCTTCTGGACAATTAGTCCTCATCTTCAAGTTATAATAGGATAATCAGCTTAAAATATCTGTATTAAGAAAAAAAGATAGATTGAAATTCATGTATATACAATTCTTTATTATTTATAGACACATATGATATGAATTATTTTCAATACAATGTAATACAATCATTCAAGAACGATTGAAATTTATGTATACAGTAGATAATTCTTTACTATGTATAGACACATATGATATACATTTTTCAATACAATGTAATATAATCATTCACTTTAATAAGTTTACAATTATGTAAGACGAGTAGAATTACCGGTATTTGTCAACGTTCTAGCACAGATATCATCATGAGAAACACAGTTTATTGAAACTTTTAGTTTATGATCGCAGACTTCTTCCAACACGTCGAAGGAAATCATTGACATCTGATATGCCATCGCGATGCTGCTCGCAAAGTATTTAGTTTATCCTGAAGCTGGACATGTTTACGCTTAACTCGTTTCTTTGTTTACTTAAAATTTAGAACACCAAAATGCCATTATTAGTTTTTGAGCACCAACATAACTACTTTGGTCATTCTTTATTTATACCTTATTTACTTTTATTTATTTATTTATGGATGAATGGATGAATGAACAACATAAAAAAATCCTTTTGGTGCCAAATAAGTCGCTTAACGCACGAAACCTGTTTATTATCTAACTATACCTTTGCATCTATTTATGTATTCTATTTGTTATCTACATTATTATAGTTTTTATTGATTATTTTTTTATTATGATTTTTTCTCGCATCCGACCTAGATATGGGCCAAAAGGTCTCCTGTCGGCATGCTCCGCCTTTGTAATCTCGCAACAATTATCGAACACGAGGCCCGAGTGCACCTAAACGCGTGAGACCGGGACATAATCCTGCCGGAGCGAGATTCCTCAAGAAGGGGGAAGTCTCGGGTAGCAGTACTTTCGGTAATTGCGGTGTGGTTAGCACGTCAATCAGAGATAGGGACTAGGGTAAATGACAGGGCGTAATCGATGTGGTGAGCAATCGAGCGTGAATGTTCTCCATTCAGAATCTATCATATCTCTGCGGATAAAAACGTAACTTCTCTTTGATCATATTATATGGAAATTACACCTTTTAAAGAAAATAATTCAACTATATGCAGTCTATTACACTAAAAACACAATAGTGTTTCTAAATAGAGTGAAGTTTGATCTATACCACCCAGGCACGGATCCAGGATTGTTATTGGGGGGGGGGGGCGATAAGCGATAACCGATACTTGAAACACGCCGAGAAACACCCCCAAGAATATAACAAATCTTAAATTCAAACTTGCCCAAGGTTATAGGTGTTGATGTACTTGGTGTATTGTGCAAAAATATTTGTTCCCTTTTTGTGCTTCCTGCAACAAACTACTATGGTTATACAAAAAAGCAACAGTTTATCCTCGAAGCACCCGTTCGTTACGCAAGAGTTGCACCAGTACCCAAGGGACATCTCACCGAGTTCTTGGAACATAGTTTGCGGAATATCTTGGCATTTGCGATGGTACCACTTTGAAAGCTACAATGGGATTTGAATATAACTGGTGCGTTATTCCAGTCCATTCTGTGGTCTTCTTGGTTGGCATGATGGAACACGGCGAAGTTGACGTCAATATTTAATGGAGTTTTTGTATTCCTTTTTCATGTATATACAAAATATGTATTTCTATTCAACTATGTACTTTTTGCATTGAATATGTACTATACGAAAGCGCTCTGCTTCGTTAGTTTCTTTTTTCAAGTGGTCTACTTTGCATAATACCATGTATGCAATATCATATTTCATAGCCTATAAATTTTGTATAGCGCATTTCAAATAAAATTTAATGAATTTTTTGTATTTAATTGTATGCAATATTTATGCAATCTTTGTATTATAAAGAAATAAACAACAATAGTTTTTGAAATAAAAAAAATCACTCTACCTTTATTCAAGTTAGTATGCAAATATGCCCCACATGTTCGAACCTCACAAGAAATTCTACAAGTATTATGTTTTTGGCCAACTTCATCAACCACGCTCAGCAGGGTTGCCAGGTTTTCTACAAGGAAAAATGCCAACTTCTGACAAAATGCTGCCAAAAACTGCCATTTTTTTCAAACATGCCCCAAAAAATGCCAACAATTACATTTTCTAAGATTTTTTTTTTTTTTGCATTTTGGTTTTACATGTGTAGTTAAAAATAATGTGTATAACTACAATTACAACATGAAAACTATTTTTTACGGTTGACTAGCCAATATAAAACAATACCACATGATATAACCAAGATCAAGTAGTTAAAAATAATGTGTATAACTACAATTACAATATAAAAATATTTTCTACTGTTGACTAGCCAATATAAAACAATGTCACATGATATGACCAAGATCAATTTATATCACTCATGTACACCATCATTTAATTCTAGTGGTACTGTAATAAACCACCATCCTCTGAAATAAATCGACTTTCAAGACTGTGTGTGAAAAGGAAAGAAAGATATGAACTTCCAAAATAAAATATATTATGCTCCGTATTATGTGAGAAAGAAAAATATTAATAACTAAAATAAAATGTATTACTCCATACATTACGTTTAAGTTCCTAAGTAAATTTTCTAGTACCCTCTACAATAAATTAAACCAGTTTATTAAACAACCTCCTAGAGACTCTGACATACATGAATAAAAAATACATGTGACTTTTCTATTGTGTCTAAATATAATCAAAAGCATCATCAGATTTAGAAATGTTTGATGCACTACTCCGTTCTTACATATTTTCTAAAGAAGAGCTGAAACATCCTTTGGCTAGGCACAAAATCTTTGCAACATTTCCCGCATGATATAACCAAGATAAATTTATATCATTCATATACATCATCATTTAATTCTTGATATAAGTAAAAGAATGATCTCTAATCACGACCGAGTATTTAAAAACGCCCCCCAAAAATGCCACCCAACAAATTTTCATGGCAAACACGGTAAAAACATTCCAAAAATACAAAATTTGGCATTAAAAACGCCAATCTGGCAACTCTGACGCTCAGTGATGATCTGCATTCGCAGAACATAGATGGCAGGCTACCTGTAACCACGAATCGTAACCACGAATCGTATCTGGGGTCGGTAATTTTGCAGAGGATAAAAACGTTACTTCTCTTTGATCAAATTACATGAAAATCACACCTTTCAAAGAAAATAGTTCAAATAATGCAACCATATGCTAATTTGTTACGGTATATGTAGCTGTGGTCGGTCTCACTGCAGAGACTAAAACATAACTTCTCTTTGGTGAAATTACATGAAAATCACACATTTTAAAGAAAAAAGTTTAAATAATTCATCTATATGCAACCATACATATATAGAAATGTTCATTTGAGCAAAACCCGTCCTTGTTTGGGTTTTGTTGTATTGTTCGGCTTTTCTCGGTTTTCTCGGCAATTAGTGAGACCGCTTTAAGCCCATCGTTACCCATCAATTGTTCAGACTTTGATCACTTGGATCTCATATTTGGAGCAGAATTTCTCCTGGTCTCAGTAGGTCTGAGGTCATTCACACTGATATCTCATCCAAGGTCTTCAACAATTCATTTGACATACTTCATCTTATCCCTCCTCAACAGAGTTCTAGCCCACCATTGCAGAGTTCTGGATAGGTGTAATACCATGTACAGTGTACAACCTAAGACCAAGGATAATGAAAATCCAATTCACCAAAAGAAGTTCAGATGTTTAAATGTGATTTCAGTAGAATTAAATAAAAGACACTGAACAAAATCACTATTATTTTGCTAATTGCTATCATTCATTTATATCAAGTATAACAATGCCAACAGGCTAAAAATTAAAATAAAATTACCAAGTCACATATTTCACTGAGAACTTAAGCTTCCTGTTATATATTCACACAAAAAATTAAACAAATATTTTGCATTTACACCAATAATGCATGCTTTCAAAAATATATTTGGTCATATTCCCAAACAGCATAATACAAGCTATTTTTTCTTTTTTAATTTTTTGACAACACTCATATATCAGTTGCTGCCATGTTATTTTCCTTTTCCAATGATTATGTAACAAATATTTACCTGTTGATTGATATGTGTCTAACCTGCTGATCTCCGAGAGGGAGAGCATTCAAGTCATTCATGTTAGTGGCGATGAACTGGGAAGAGACGACGTGATTTTTAGTGATGTCATAATGTAACACTCCAGTAGCTGACACCACACACCACAGAACACATCTGCATTCTCTGCGATTGGAAAAAATAAGAGAAATCATATGACACAATGAAACTGTTTTAACTACTAACGAAATATTCTATTTGTCGATGGTAATAAAGTTTTAACACTTTTTTTAGCGCCATCATTAGAATACTGTACAGTAAAATGGGTGATCATGGCATTTAATTACCCGTGGTACTTGCGCATGCGCAAACACACTGAACTACCACAAAATCGTTCGAAGAACTCGGTTTTCAATTTTTTTTTTTTTTTTTTTTTGTAGTTTCATCACCAAATAATAGGTTTAGGGGCCCTAAAAGAGATACTTCTACAGGCGATTCTTTCAATATTCCTTAAAAGTAATATTACATGTCAAACATTTAGTAAATATATTCAACCCAATGCGTACTTCATATTGGATATGTTTGATATCGTACCTTAAAAAAGACATTGCAGATAGACGCAAATTCCTGGACAGTGGAAGAAGGTGGTAGATGAGGTGGTGTGGGTAACACGTACCTTAAGTGATTGATGAAGGGAGGGGGAAGATAGCTGCAGTTGGGGAACCGAAGTCCAGGCGATTTTTATCACATCTCGGGACCACTCGCCTTCCCTCCAAGGCAAGCGTGAGTAAATCAAAGAGGGGGAGGGGTATGATGGGACAACTCATTAAGTGAACCGTCCTAGGCTAATGAAACCCAGAACTCCTATTGTGAGTTTTAATGAATTTAAATAATTAAACACTAGAAATATAACTTGATTAAATAAGGGTTTTAACAGTTGGTTTTCATACATACATACATCCTATCTATTCCCTGCGCGCGTTCCTAGCTTAAGAAATTGTTAATGAATGAGTACTTATAAGTGTCTTGCTTGTGGAGACGTCTTCAATTAGCATGATCTCCTGCTGAGCTTCGATCGGCGCCACTTCGTTTGGTGGGGGCGGGGGGTGGACGGCCTGGGCGCGCTGTGATGGGGGTTGAACAGGGCCGTTTCTAGCTTTGTGGGGGCCCTAGGCAAGAGGCAGTTAGGGGCCCTCAAAAGTTAGAGAGCTAGACAGATTGGTATTTCATTTATACCTGTGAAGTTTGCCAAACAGTAATTAAACGATTTCTATATCTTTTGATGGTGTTAAAGGATGCAAGTAACTATTACACCATATTTATTTATTTAAACATTTATTTTAACTTAACATCACAGTCTCTGAATACAAACCACACTTCAAAATATTGGTAACTTAACATCACAGTCTCTGAATACAAACCACACTCCAAAATAGTAGTAACTTAACATCACAGTCTCTGAATACAAACCACCACCAACTGCATTGTATTGGGCTCAAAATCTCTGCTTTCTGGCTTTTTTTTTTTACTAGCAAAATCATCAATGATATCTTCATACAACACGTCTTTCCCCACTTCATGGTTGATGCTGATTATTGCAAGACCACTGAGTCGCTCCTGCCCCATAGATGATCTTAAATAGGTCTTGATGAGTTTCAGCTTCGAAAAGCTCCTCTCTGCTGAGGCCACAGTCACAGGCAGAGTACAGGCAATTCTCAGTGCAACCCACAGATTGGGATACAATTCCTCAAAATGTTTTTTGTGGATAAAGGTGAGGAGCTCAAGAGCAGTCATTTCGTCTGAGGGCAAACTTGGTAAGTGTTTAACTTCCATAGCCAGTTCCTTTCCATCAATGTCACTTTCATTTCCAGAGGTTAATGTCTTGCATAGTTTGTCACACTGGTTGTTCAATGACTGATCATCCAGTTTCTGGAAATTGAGCAGCACTCCAAATTGGTCTCTTACTTCACTCAGAGTTTTAAATCTATCAGTTAAGGATTGAATGGTAGTGTCAACAACAACATTAAAGAATGTTATTTCTAGCCTCTTCATTGCAGATCTCATCTGCGGCCTCATAAGCAAAGTGTCTTTTTGTACTTCTTAATCTCTTTTCTTTGAGTACAGCCTCTACATTCATTTCCTCACACATATCTTTAGCAGAGACTTGAGCTGAAGTGAATCCAATTCTTCTGTAGTTAGTCAGAGATGTTTTCGCTTTAGTAAGGAGGTCAACTGCCACATCAAGCTGCATTTTAGGAGACTGCAGGAGCTTACTGACATGGTTCACAATGTGTAGAATGTCATACCATATGACTGTGCAAATGATAAATCGGTATGACCCCACCTCTTCTGCCAGACTTTGGGCTTCAACCTTGGTCAGAGGATCAGACACTTCCCTGACCTTCAACAAAGCTTCCCTTATATTAGAGGCCTGATACCGCACAGCTTCTATGCTATTAATACGGCTCTCCCATCTTGTGTCATTCCAGGTCTTGAGTGCAACAGTGACATAATCTTTTAGGATTGCCCATCTTTGTGGTGAGGCTGAAAATAGGTTGTACAGTTTCTAAACAGTGCCGAAATAGCTAGTGGCATCTATTGAAGCTGTTGCTGCATCAGATATCATCAAGTTTAGGGAATGTGCTCCACATGGAACATAGAGTGCACGAGGGTTCTTCTCAAGAAGTCTGGCTTGAACTCCTTTGTTTCTCCCTTTCATGTTGGCACCATTATCATATGATTGTCCTCTGCAATCTTCAAGGAGAATATTCAGTTCCGTCAGTTTCTTTATAATTAGAGATGACAAACCAAGACCTGTTGTTTCAGAAGCTACAAGGAACCCCATAAAATGTTCCTTAATTTCTGGTTTCTTGTCCATTTTGACAGTCCTTATGACGACTGTTCTTGATGGTTTACATCGGGAGTACAGTCCAAAATAATTGAATAATATTTGGACTGTTTAACTTCAGTCACCATTGTGTCCATTATTTTAGTACTGATTGAAGCAATAAGTTCATTTTGGATGATATTTCCAAGGTAGCTGGAATGACTGAACTGGCCACTCTCAACACGCTCAATGTGCTGCTTCATGACAGGATCAAATTTAGCAAGCAGCTCCACCTCTTTTAGAAAATTCCCATTATTCTGCTGGTGTAACGTGTTTGATGAACCTCTAAATGCAAGATTTCTCTCGGCTAAGGATTGGATAATGGCGATTAAGCGAGTCAGGACATCTCTCCAGCGCCTCTTTTCAGCCTCCAATAGTGTTCTTTCAGCTTGGTCTATTGTCTTTCCAGTTTGCAAACGGAGTTGTAAATCTTTCCAGGTTGCCATGTGCGCTATGTGTGCTGGACTGCTTTCATGACTTTTCAAAAGTGTGCCTATGTTTTTCCAGTCTGTCAGTCCTTCTGTCACTAACTTTTGTTCTTTGGTTGAAAATAATTTACAACAAAAGCAATAGAGAGCATTTTTTGTTTTTGAGTAGATAAGCCAAGTCCGCTTCATCTTTTCTCCATTAACCAATGTTCTACAAAAATAATGATAATGGAAACTTCTTCCGTCTTCTTTTTTTGGGAAATGTGAAATCAGAACTAATCTGAAATGGCCCTCTACCTACTGCATCCGTTCTAAATGCATCAGACAGAATGGTTGGCCAGTTAGCAGGATCTAGTGGTTTAGAATAAATGGGAGGCTGCTCAGAAGTAGATGATGCCTTCTGTGGTTCTGGGGAATGTGGTGGTCTTGGTGGCAGTACAGCTTCCTGGACAGATCCTGATGAATGTGATGGCACTGGAGCATCCTGTTCAGGAAGTTCAGAATATTCCTCTGGCTTGCTGTCTGGAGCTCCAATATATTTTAGAATTGATCCTGCAAAATTACAAATTTCCTTAGATGATTAGGCGTTAGTCTAAAATAATACTCACCATTCAGAAAACATAATAAAACCAAACTTTAATATGTTTCTTTAAATTATTAAATAAACGATAATGAATTACCTTTTTCTTTTGACCATTTTTCTTCGTCAAATTTCTTTTTCTTTCGTTTCTCTGCTCCGCTGAGATAAATTCGTTTTGATGCCATTACGGGAATGATGATTGGCGAGTCTTAGAGTCTAATGTAGGCCTAGCACAGAAATCTGTTAAGTGAAAACCTTATAAATACATGGAATCAATTTTACATACACGATATTCGAGTAGAATAAATATGATTATTTTTTATCAGTGTAGGCCTAACACAGATATCTGTAAAGTGTAAACCTTTTAAATACCCCTTAATAAAAATAATTCTACATACACGAAATTCGGGTAGACCTGAAAGGTGAACAGATGGGTGATTGTTGAGCCTGTGGTTATCTTAATATTATATACGAACTAGAGAAACGGACCACACGACAAACGGAATAGAATTCATGTATTTCTGTCACTTCCTTTTGAGCTAACCTCGGTCCTGCCATCTAGTGTTTTTTCATTAGGTAGGTGAAGTGAGAAAATAAATAATCATAATTTTGATAATAAAGAAATAAGCGAATAAATGAATAAGGGATTGGATAAAATATCGATACAAAATCAACAAAATTGAACATATGAACATATATGAACATTGAATATTGAAAAAGGTGGAAAAGGTAAACATTCCATAGAATACAAACATTTCCTATTGTGCATACAAATATAATAAAAGGAATTCCAACTTACAGTCACAGAACACACAAACTTACAAATTTACACTATCAGAAGCTAAGCATGAAGCGACCAAAGAGTAAACAAGAACGCTGGTGATGCCAATTCCAGTGACAAATAAAGCCAAACAATTGGACAAAGAATAGTAAGCTAATGGCCAAAAAGAGTTTGTAATTAACAATTAGTAACATCTGTAGCCATAAGCCCTAGTAGTGAACACATAAATGAATAAATAAAGCCAATTAATGCTTACCATATTATATCTTTAGATTAAATAAGATATAGGTGATTTTTAACAAGATAGTATTTTTAGCAGACGATCAAAACATTTCAAACAATAACAAACACTGCAAGAGGCGTGTTGTTTATTTGCGTCGGCGAGCGGGAGAGGCACAGGCTCATATTTGACCTTCGGTAGCGTTACCTAGCCATTGGGCCGGCCGGGGGCCCCCTGGTAGGTTGGGGGCCCTAGGCAATCGCCTATACCGCCTATAGCTAGAAACGGCCCTGGGGTTGTAAGTCACTTCGTCGGCGTACTTTTCCCGGTCAATCGCACTACACTCAGAGTTTTTGCTTGAGGGGTTTATACCCAAATAATCGACACTCGATTTATTCAAGAGGTTATAAATCCCCAACAGTCACATGAGGGAGGAACGGACACGCTTGTTCTTCCGAGATCGAGCGGTCTGACCTCCTTTTTCGAACTCGATGCTTAGACTGCCTGTGTCCTGCGACAGGTCAGGTCACGATGTCCGCTAGCCGGCTTCCGACGTTGCCAATAGTTCTATGTCTCCGTCCCTAGTTGCGAAGGGTACTACGAATAATGTTCATGCGGGAGGGTGACACAGTTCCAAGTGTTCTTTGAGGTAGACACTGTTCACGAGCGGGTTAGACACAATCCTAATTATTCTAATTGCCTAGCTTAAAACAAATATGTGGCAGCGCGCAGGGGGGGGAGGGGGTGTGTTTGAGCGCTTTGTGTGGGCGCGAAAACCGTTGAGCCTGGCTCTGAGAACACAAATCAAAAGGGGAGGGGGGTGTTTCTAGATAATTAGAAGTCTCTCCCTTCGTTAAGGCACTGAAATTGATTGTCAAAAATGACATGACAGATAAAGAGAATAACGAGGAGGAGAAAGGACAGGATGCAGCTACTAGAAGTCTTAAGGACTCTGGAAATTCCCCCGAGTATAGGGGACGAAGGGCTGAAACGGTGGTGGATCAGACGAGAAAATGGGAAGGAAGGACAGCGAGCCGGGTGTCACAATTTCAAAAATGGTGACACAGATAGACATTGCAATTTTCTTATACAAATGATGAAATTCATCATTTGTATAAGAAAATATGCAATGTCTATCTGCAATAAATATAGATTACACTCCTACAAGCAAAGGAATGGAAACAAATATTTGTAATATTGCACATATAACCAATTTGTAAATGAAAAGATTGGTACATGAACCTAAAGGTTAATGTGATTATATGAAAAGACAATCAGGTTATTTCAAGCCCAAAAGTAATTCACTATTTAAATACAAAGTTAAAATAAAAGTTCTGAGCTGTGTATGTGAGCAGTTAACCTGAATATCTCCATATGGTCAGGATACACAGAAGAAAAAGAAAATTATTTTGGATATTTTAAAATAAATAAATTCACATAAACATCATTGTAAGAAACATACTTCCAGAGGCTACAGGAAAGAAAATAACACAGATTTCACACACGAGATAAGGTATAAATAGAACGTGAAAGACTGAATGTTAAATCCTAACAGAGCAAAAGGTACAGTTAGGAAACGGGCTAATGTAAGTTACATGAGTAGCATGATAGTAAATGATCTCATCATGTTTACTAAAGATTACCTAAAATCCTACATTGCACACATACCAACGCATATACATACATAAATATATACGAGTACATATACATGCGTACACACACAATATATATATATATATATATATATATATATATATATATATATATATATATATATATATATATATATATATATATATATAAACTCACCATCCCACTTCCACGAAATGGGAAGTGAAAAACCCCTGGGAGGTCAAAGACCTGTCAGTTGTGGCAAGCCTGATTTTTTTTTTTTTTTGGGGGGGGGGAGTGGATATTTACGCTTATAGCGGAGATTTGTTAAAATGTGCAATGAAAGGAAAATTGTGACAATGAACGCAGTAATGAAAAAGAGCTACTAGAATAAGTATACGTGGGGCAGAGTGGTAGGTATGAGTTGAGGAGGCATTAATGAACTATAAAACGGTGCCCAAAATGAGGATTGGAAGAATTCTGGATTAACGTATTCAAAGGAGAGTGCATCGGATTGTTAGAAGGGAAATTGGAAGTAGAGGTTATGTAGAAGGGTCAGAAAAGTTAGGTGGGCAAAGAAGTGGGAAAGGTAAACAAACTAGATAAGGGAGGAAACGAGAGGAGAAAAAAAAAATATAGAACATAAGAATAAAGGAGACTGCAAGAGACCATAAGGCCTACAATACGCAGCTCCTTATCCTTCACCACCTGTCATCCCCATCCATAAAGTTGTCTAATGTTTTTTATTAAACAACTGATAGTTTCAGCGCTTACTACATGGTTACTAAGTTTATTCCATTCATCGACCACCCTATTAGTAAACCAATTCTTGCCTATTTCCAAGCAAAGCTGAGAAAAATACAGTATTTAGTGAAAGATCAAGAAAGAACAGGAGTAGAAGAACAGTGGGTATGCTGTAAGGAGGAAGTGCTAAAGCTCGCAAAGACGGTACGTGGAATGAGGAGGAGGTGAGGGAATAGAAGGAGAGGGTAGAGGCAATGAATTGAGGAATGAAAAGGTGATGGCAGTGTTGATAAAGAAAGAAGCACATAGATATAGGTTGCAGTGTTGCCACTGTGATCTGTGCCAGTTCCCACAAATGAGCGAGATTTTTTCCACAAAATTCCCACAAGGAAATCTGGAATTCCACTTTTTTCCCACAAAAAGAAGTCATGATTATACAGACGCAAATAAGTTCATTGTAACATAATTTGCTCACAAAACATCCCATGTGAGCAAATTTCTCAGACACAAATGTGTGGAAAATTCCCACAAAATGGCGTTGGTGATAGGTTGTGAAGAAGAAATGAGGAAGCATATGAGAAGTACAACATAAATAGAGTAGAAGCAAAACGAGATGTGAGGGAGGAAAGAGGAGGTATAATGTAGGACAGTCGTTTGACGGAGAAGTTTAAAAAGAATGAATAGATGTTTTAGAGTAGTGGTTCTTAACCTTTTTCACTGCCCTTAGTACCCATTGGCATCTCTAAAAAAAATCCCGTACTCCCATCCAATTTAAATACAATGCAAACATATGAAAAGGATTTGTGATACAAACCTTGCTTTGCTTTCTCATTGTAAATATACAGTGTCATTGCACTGGGGCTATCTTGTCTCATACCCCTTCGGGGTACAGGTACCACTGTTTTAGAGGGAAATGAAATGTATGAAGGGAGAGGTTGTCTGGCAGAGAAAAGGTCAAGGGTGGAGATGGAAAGGTACAAATGAAAGGGAAGGCGGTACGGGAAATATGGAGAAAGTATTTAAGAGATTTGTTTAATAAAGAGATGGGTAAAGAAAGGCAGTAGGAGATGCCAGGAAAAGGACTTTTTTGGGAGAGGAAAATAATGGGCCACAAAGGAATATTGATTAAGGTGGGTATTGTTATAACACTTGTGTTAGATGGTTCCTATGTGGAGTGGTGTAGTGGACACCCACACTTTGTATTCCCGTCGTTTCTTTATTTCTGCCGATTAAGATCTATGCAGGTAACGAGGCCGGTCACGGCGTCTTTTGCTCCACAAAGAGCAAGGCGTTGCTGCTCCACAAAGAGTAATTGTCACCTCTCTTCCCCGTCTGACTTCCAGACATAATCGCAGTTTGCACAATAAAGTGAGCCAACACAACCAGTGTTTTTGTCAGCCTCACACCCGTTTGTGCTACTCTATTTAATTTGTACTATTCATATTCGTATCTGACCTGTTTGAGGTCGACTGATTCTAAACCTCCTTGACAATCCCTCCTCACTTTCCTCGAACGGTACTATCTCAACTTCTGACATCACAGATGCATGAACTAGCTGGTTAACAACTTTGTTAATTCATATGCACACACACACGCACGCACATAGATACCTCCACACACCTACACGACATTGACAAATGTATAGAGAACACGGGCGCATATAACTGCATAGCAGTGGCGGATTAAGACTCTTGTGGCCCTAAGGCAAATTTCAAGATTTTTTAAAATATGGCCTGAAATAATGATAACATTTATAACATTGTACAATAACAACTATCCATTAGTAAACATTTATTTCTAAACAAAACCTTATCAATTTTACATATGTTAAGGTAAGGTACTACTACATACATGTGTTCTTGTATACATTATTAAATTTCCACTTTTCTTGCCTTGACAGTAGCAAACTCATCAAACTTAAGTCAATTTCGGATAGCAAATCTCTTACAATACACAGAAGTGCCAACACACCATGGCGGTGCTGACTCATTGTGGATCGCTTTACAAACCAATATTAACTACACCCGACCGGGGAATCGAACCCCTGATCTCTAGCTCGCGGGGCCAGCGCGTTAAAAATCCGCCATCGAACAACAAGACCTTTCCGAGCGTGCGTGTGCGTGTTTGTGAGTGTGTGTTAAGATGTGCAACAAAGTAATTGAATGTAAATGAATGTCCCGAGGGAATGTCACCAAATCGAGCAGATTGAAAACCTTCATTGCATAGTAGTACTTGAGCTAGCATGTTTGATTTTCAAATGTTACGTTTCGAGGAGTTTACTCTTATCATCAGATCTTTTAAACACAAGAAGTAATATAAAACACACAGGTTCTTACCTCTAAGCAGGAGATCTGGCGAATGATGATTAAAACTCAGTGAACCCAACATTATACATAGTACATACAGTACATAGTCTACAGACAGACTAATAAACTGGTTCTTGGTCGTTAGAAATAAAAAAGATCCTTAAGACTCTTATTTTATATGTAACTAAATATACTGTGTCTAAATAAATGAGAAAACGTTAATAGAACAGCGAGGGACAATTCTGTAAACAAAAATATGAATCACTTGACAAAAACGTCTCAAGTAAAACCTCGAAGCCTGAATGAATGGTCTACTAGATCATTCATTCAGTGAAAAGTTTCTTTCTATCTAGATCAGATCTAGGTAGAAAGAAACTTTAAACTTATTTACATATGATGGAACATAACGAGGAAAATGAGAAAATATTAATAGAACAATGAGGAACACTACTACAACAAAGATATGAGAACAAATTTCCGATGAATTATGTCAACATTTATTTTGATAAAACTGTAATAAATAAACTAAATATAAAATGAATAGGGGTTAGTTGGCAAGACCCAACTCTCTCCTTTGTTGTACATCAACAATAAACTTATTGAATCGAATGAACTGAATTCAATTTCCGATGAATCGTTTGGGCTCAAATCTTGCATTAATACATAGTGGTTATTTTCTTCCTCAGATATATAGAGAAGATTTACATGTTTATCTTTTTTCACTTTTGCAATTCTTAAAGGATACAAACTTTTACTTTTACTTTTATTTTGACTTTAATTTCATCATCAAAGGCAAAGACATTAACACTGATGGGATTCTTCTTTTCAAATATGGTCATCTTATCTAATTGGACTGGCAATTCTATTCCACTCCAATCGTAATTTTGAGCAGCAGCCTTACTGTCTTACTAATTCTCTGTTTGTTTTCTTCTAAGCAATCTGACCGGGCAATGCACCATTTCAAACATTCTTGATCCTCATTTTTAATATTCACTAGGTTATATTTTGCCTTTTGATATTTATTAGGAACTTCAATATAACTAGTCCCTTTCAATAGTTCGTATTTTACTATTTTTATTTCAAAATTGAGAAGCTTCTCAATTATCCAACCTGAGCCCTCTCTGGTGAATTGATCAATCTTATTTTCTAATTTACCAATCATATCTAGCACTACACTTTATTTCTGAAAGATCAGTCATCGGCTTCATCTTACCACTATTGAACCAGGGTTCTAGAATTGATCTCCTCCCATTTCCTAACTTTTTGTAGAATCGAACTTTGAGACAAAGAGAAATTTTCAAACCTTTCCAATTCTGCTCTTTGATTCTCTTCTCTATAACATCCACCATACTCATGATAAAGAGTTTTGGATCAATTATACTAATGTCGGAATAACCTCCACAACCTTCCCGACTATTATCGTATTTACATGTCATTTTAGATTTGAGGTTCCGAAAATGTTTTTTTGTTCCATTGTGTTTTTTGAGGTTTGAGACTTCAATGTTACATATCGCACTTTTGGTTTTGATTTTTTAGGAATATCTTGGGGGTTAACCTTATAGTAATGTTTCTTACATTTTTCATGACGAGCGAGGTTGAAAACATTCCTATCGCAAATTTCACAATGAAATTTCCCCTCCTTATTTAACCTATTGTAATTAGGATTCAACCGTTTCTTGTGATAGACTGATTTGTCATGTCTTCAACGGTTAAAAATAATTTGATGACAAATTTGGCAATTAAATTTTCTCTCTTGATTGTAATTAGGATGTAACCGTTTGTTGTGATAGACTGATTTCTCATGTCTTAAGGGGTTAAAAATGGTCTTGTTACAAATTTGACAATGGAATTTTAGACATACTGGTTTTGATGTTTTCATCATGGTATTTCGGTTGATATTTGTATCCATTTAATTTCCATTTTTTTCGGTGACCTGTCAAAGATATAATTACCCATTGACTAATGAAAGAAAATGAGGGAGATAATACTTGGGTTCGATTCCCATGCTGGGTACGAATGTTTTTGATTAATGTATGAGTAGAGGGAGAAAAATATGAGGAGGAGAAGGAGGAGATGAATAAATTGAAGGAGAAGGTTGCAAAAATTGATCTGGAGTGAAATTACAGGGAACTTATTGTTCATTTTCTACCATTGTATTAAGTTCTAGATATGCATAGGGTTGGGCACCCATGGCCAAGTGGACTACGATTCGACCTTGTATACCCAAAGGTCCGGGTTCGAGTCTGCATTGTTGCACTGTAACACCCTTGTGAAGATGGAAGCGGGTTGAAGATGTGCAGTTGGAGAGGGTAGTATGGAGGCAAGGGGCGCTTATACTCTCATTTTGGTCACCTCGACCGATTTGCTTGCTATGAGACATTTTGAATCATTGTGAGGCATTGTGAGACTTTGTGAGGGATTGTGAGACATTGTTAGGCATTGTGAGAAATTTTGAGACATTGTAAGGCATTGTTAGGCATTGTTTGGTATTGTGAGGGATTGTGAGGGATTGTGAGGCCTTGTGAGGCCTTGAGAGGCATTGTGAGACATTTTGAGACATTTGAGACGCGTCTCAAAATGTCTCAAAATTTTTTCACAATGCCACACAATGCCTCAAAATGTCTCACAATGTCTCAAAAGATCTAACAGTGTCTCAAAATATCTCACAGCGTCGCAAAATGTCTCAAAAAGTCTCAAATGACTCACAATACCTCACAATGTCTCACAATGTCTCACAATGTCTCACAATGCCTCACAATTACTCAAAATGTCTCACAGCATCTCAGCGTCTCACAATGTCTCACAGCGTCTGAAAATGTCTCACAGCGTCTTAAAATGTCTCACAATGACTCACAACACCTCACGATGTCTCACAATGTCTCACAATCCCTCACAATGCCTCACAATGTCTTACAATGTCTCACAGCGTCTGAAAATGACTCACAGCGTCTCAAATGTCTCAAAATGTCTCACAATGCCTCACAATGTCTCAATCCCTCACAATCCCTCAAAATGCCTCACAATGACTCAAAATGCCTTACAGCGTCTCAAAATGTATCACAATGTTTCACAATGCGTCATAATGCCTCACAATCTCTCACATTGTCTCACAATACCTCAAAATCCCTCATAATCCCTCGCAATGCCTCAAAATGTCTCACACCTTCTCAAATTTTCTCAAAATGTCTCACAATACATCACAATGCCTCAAAATGCCTCAAAATGCCTCACAATCCCTCACACTTCCTCACAATGACTAAAAATGCCTCACACTATCTCAAAATGTCTCAAAATGACTCACAGCGTCTCAAACTGTCTCACAATGTTTCATAATGTCTAAAAATATCTCAAAATATCTCACGTCTCAATATATCTCAAAATGTCTCAAAATGTCTCAAAATGTCTCACAATGCCTCACAATCCCTCACAATGACTCAAAATGTCTCATATCGTTTCAAAATGTCTCAAAATGCCTCACAATGCCTCACAATCCCTCACAATGCCTCAAAATCTCTCACAGCGTCTCAAAATGTCTCAAAATGCCTCACAATGACTCACAATGTCTCACAATTCCTCACAATCCCTCATAATTTCTCACAATGACTCAAAATGTCTCACACCTCAAAATTACTCAAAATATCTCACAATGCCTCACAATGCTTCAAAATGCCTCAAAATGCCTCACAATGCCTCATAATCCCTCACACTGCCTAACAATGACTCAAAATGTCTCACAATATCTCAAAATGTCTCACAGCGTCTCAAACTGTCTCACAATGTCTCACAATGTCTCAAAATATCTCAAATTTTCTCACAACGTCTCAAAATCTCAAAATGTCTCAAAATGTCTCAAAATGTCTCATAATGCCTCACAATCCCTCAAAATCACTCACAATTCTTCACAATGACTCAAAATGTCTCATATCGTCTCAAAATGCCTCACAATGCCTCACAATCCCTCACAATCTCTCACAGCGTCTCATAATGTCTCAAAATGCCTCACAATGACTCACAATTCCTCACAATCCCTCATAATCCCTCACAATGACTCAAAATGTCTCACACCTTCTCAATTTTTTCAAAATGTCTCCTAATGCCTCACAATGCCTCAAAAGGCCTCAAAATGCCTCACAATGCCTCATAATCCCTCACACTGCCTAACAATGTCTAAAAATGACTCACAATATCTCAAAATGTCTCACAGTGTCTCAAACTGTCTCACAATGTCTCACAATGTCTCAAAATATCTCAAAATTTCTCACAGCGTCTCAAAATCTCAAAATGTCTCAAAATGTCTCAAAATGCCTCACAATCCCTCAAAATCACTCATAATGTCTCAAAATCTTTTAAAATGCCTCACAATGTCTCATAGCGTCTCAAAATGTCTCATAATCCCTCACAATCCCTAACAATGCCTCACAAAGACTACGTTACTCAAAATGTCTCACAGTGTCTCAAAATGTCTCACAATGCCTCACAAAGCCTCACAATCCCTCACAATCCCTCATAATGACTCAAAATGTCTCATATCGTCTAAAATTCTCTCAAAATGTCTCACAATGTCTCACAATGCCTCACAATCCCTCACAATGCCTCACAATGTCTCAAAATGTCTCACAGCGTCTCATAATGTCTCACAATGTCTCACAATGTCTCAAAATACCTCACAATCCGTCATAATTCCTCACAATGTCTCAAAATGTCTCAAAATGTTTCAACATGTCTCAAAATGCCCCACAGTGTCTCACAGTGTCTCAAAATGTCTCACATTGCCTCAAAATGACTCACAGCGTCTCAAAATGTCTCAAAAATTTTCACAATGCCTCAAAATGTCTCACAATGTCTCAAAAGATCTCACAGTGTCTCAAAATATCTCACAGCGTCGCAAAATGTCTCAAAAAGTCTCAAATGACTCATAATACCTCACAATGTCTCACAATGTCTCACAATGCCTCACAACTACTCAGAATGTCTCACAGCATCTCAGCGTCTCACAATGTCTCACAGCGTCTGAAAATGTCTCACAGCGTCTTAAAATGTCTCACAATGACTCACAACACCTCACGATGTCTCACAATGTCTCACAATCCCTCACAATGCCTCACAATGCCTCACAATGTCTTACAATGTCTCACAGCGTCTGAAAATGACTCACAGCGTCTCAAAATGTCTCATAATTTTTCACAATGCCTCATAATGTCTCAAAAGATCTCACAGTGTCTCAAAATATCTCACAGCGTCTCAAAATATCTCAAAATGTCTCAAAAAGTATCAAAATGACTCACAATGCCTCACAATGTCTCACAATGTCTCACAATGCCTCACAATTACTCAAAATGTCTCACAGCATCTCAGCGTCTCACAATGTCTCACAGCGTCTGAAAATGTCTCACAGCGTCTTAAAATGTCTCACAATGCCTCACAATACCTCACGATGTCTCACAATGTCTCACAATCCCTCACAATGCCTCACAAGGCCTCACAAGGCATCACAAGGCCTCACAATGCCTCACAATGTCTTTCAATGTCTCACAGCGTCTGAAAATGTCTCACAGCGTCTCAAAATGTCTAAAAATGTCTCACAATCCCTCACAATGCCTCACAAGGCCAAACAATGCCTCACAATGGCTCAATGTCTTACAAAGTCTCACAGCGTCTCAAAATGTCTCAAAATGTCTCACAAAGCCTCAAAATGTCTCACATTGTCTCAAGATGTCTCAAAATATCTCAAAATGTCTCACAGCGTCTCAAAATGTCTCACAATGTCTCACAATGTCTCAAAATATCTCAAAATGTCTCACAATGCCTCACATACCTTACAATCCCTCACAATACCTCACAATGTCTCACACCGTCTCAAAATGTCTCACAGCGTCTCAAAAATCTCAAAAGATCTCACAATGCCTCAAAATGACTCAAAATGTCTCAGAGCGTCTCAAAATGTCTCAAAGTTTCTTAAAATGCCTCACAATGCCTCACAATGCCTCACAATGTCTCACAATCCCTCACAATGACTCAAAATGTCTCACAGCGTCTCAACATGTCTCACAATGTTTCAACATCCCTCACAATGCCTGACAATGATTCACAATGACTCAAAATGTCTCACAGCGTCTAAAATGTCCCAAAATGTCTCCCAATGCCTCTAAATGCCTCACAATGCCATACAATCCCTTACAATCCCTCACAATGCCTCACAATACCTCACAATGTCTCACACCGTCTCAAAATGTCTCAAAATGTCTCACAGCGTCTCAAAAATCTCAAAAGATCTCACAATGCCTCAAAATGACTCAAAATATCTCAGAGCGTCTCAAAATGTCTCAAAGTTTCTCAAAATGCCTCACAATGCCTCACAATGACTCAAAATGCCTCACAATACCTCACAATGCCTCACAATGTCTCACAATCCCTCACAATGACTCAAAATGTCTCACAGCGTCTCAACATGTCTCACAATATCTCACAATGTCTCAAAATGTCTCACAACGTCTCAAAATATCTCAAAATGTTTCAAAATGCCTCACAATGTCTCACAATGCCTCACAATGCCTCAAAATTTCTCACATTCCCTCAAAATAACTCAAAATGTCTCACATTCCCTCACAATTCCTCACAATGCCTCACAATGTCTCACAATGTCTCACAATCCCTCACAAGGCCTCACAATGTCTCACAGCGTCTCAAATGTCTCAAAATGTCTCACAATGCCTCACAAGGCCTCACAATCCCTCACAATCCCTCACAATACGAAACAATGCCTCACAATGTCTCAAAATTTCTCACTGCCTAACAATGTCTCACAATCCCTCACAAAGTCTCACAATGCCTCACAATGATTCAAAATGTCTCATAGCGTCTCAAAATGTCTCACAATGCCTCACAATGTCTCAAAGTGTCTCAAAATATCTCACAGCGTCTCACAAGGTCTCACAAGTTCTCACAATGCCTCACAATCCCTCACAATTACTAGAAATGTCTCATAGCGTCTCAAAATGTCTCACAATGCCTCACAATGCCTCAAAATGTCTCACAATCCCTCACAATCCCTTACAATGACTCAAAATGTCTCACAGCCACTCAAAATACCTCAAAATGCCTCAGAATGCCTCACAATATCTCATAATGTCTCACAATGCCTCAAAATGCCTCACATTGCTTCATATTCCCTCACAATCTCTCACAATCCCTCACAATACCTCGCTATGACTCAAAATGTCTCACAGCGTCTCCAAATGTCTCACAATGCCTCACAATGTCTCATAATATCTCACAATGTCTCAAACTGTCTAAAAATGTCTCACGTCTCAAAATATCTCAAAATGTCTCAAAATGTCTCACAATGACTCACAATGCCTCACAATCCTTCCCAAAGCCTCACAATGCCTCACAATGTCTAAAAATGCCTCAAAATGTCTCATTATGTCTCACAATGCCTCACAATGTCTCACAATCCCACAGAATTACTCAAAATGTCTCGCAGCGTCTCAAAATTTCGCAAAATGTCTCACGATGACTCACAATCCCTCGCAATCCCTCACAATATCTCACAATGTCTCAAAATGTCTCAAAGCGTCTCACAATGCCTCACAATGTCTCACAATCCTTTACGATGACTCAAAATGCCTCAATGCGCACAATGCCTCACAATCTCTCACAATGCCTCACAATGACTCTAAATGCCTCACAATGTCTCATAATCCCTCACAATGACCCAAAATGTCTCACAGCGTCTCAAAATGTCTCACAATGTCTTACAATGTCTCAAAATGTTTCAAAATATCTCACAATGTCTCAAAATATCTCAAAATGTCTCAAAATGTCTCACAATGCCTCACAATGCCCCACAATGTCTCACATTCCCTCAAAATGCCTCACAATGCCTCACAATGTCTCACAATCCCTCACAAGGCCTCACAGTGCCTCATAATGTCTCACAGCGTCTCAAATGTCTCAAAATGTCTCAAAATGTCTCACAATGCCTCACAAGGCCTAACAAGGCCTCACAATCCCTCACAATGCCTCAAAATGTCTCAATATTTCTCACAATGCCTCACAATGCCTAACAATGTCCCACAATCCCTCAAAATCCCTCACAAAGTCTCACAATGCCTCACAATGATTCAAAATATCTCATAGCGTCTCAAAATATCTCACAATGCCTCACAATGTCTCAAAGTGTCTCAAAATGTCTCACAGCGTCTCACAAGGTCTCACAAGGTCTCACAATGCCTCACAATCCCTCAAAATTCCAAGAAATGTCTCATATCGTCTCAAAATATCTCACAATGCCTCACAATGTCTCACAATCCCTCACAATCCCTTACAATGACTCAAAATGTCTCCTAGCCACTCAAAATGTCTCAAAATGCCTCACAATGTCTCACAATGCCTCGTACTGACTCAAAAAGTCATACAGCGTCTCCAAATGTCTCACAATGCCTCACAATGTCTCACAATGTCTCACAATGTCTCAAACTGTCTAAAAAATGTCTCACGTCTGAAAATATCTCAAAATGTCTCAAAATGTCTCAAAATGTCTAACAATGCCTCACAATGACTCACAATGCCTCACAATGTCTAAAAATGCCTCACAATGTCTAAACATTCTCACAATGCCTCACAATGTCTCATAATCCCTCACAATTACTCAAAATGTCTCGCAGCGTCTCAAAATGTCGCAAAAGTCTCACAATGCCTCACAATGTCTCAAAATGTCTCACAGCGTCCCAAAATGTCTCACAATGTCTCATAATTGTCTCAAAATGTCTCACAGCGTCTCGAATTGTCTCAAAATGTCTTACAATCCCTCACAATACCTCACAATGTCTCACAATGCCTCACAATGTCTCACAATGTCTCAAAATATCTCAGAGCGTCTCAAAATATCTCGAAGCGTCTCAAAATGTCTCAAATGTCTCAGTGTCTCATAATGTCTCATATTGTCTCATATTGTCTCAAAATATCTCAAAATGCCTCAAAATTTCTCACACTCACAATTTCTCACAATCCCTCACAATGCCTCACAATGACTCAAAATGTCTCACAGCATCTCAGCGTCTGACAATGTCTGACAATGTCTCAAAATATCTCACAGCGTCTCAAAATATCTCACTGTGTCTGAAAATGTCTCACAGCTTCTCAAAATATTTCAAAATGTCTCAAAATGTCTCACAATGCCTCACAATCCCTCACTGTCTCACAATCCCTCTCAATCCCTCACAATGCCTCACAATGTCTCACAATCTCTCACAATATATCTAAATGCCTCACAATGTCTCAAAATGTCTCACAGCGTCTCACAATGTCTCACAATACATGACATACCTCATAATCCCTCACAATCCCTCATAATCCCTCACAACCCCTCACAATGCCTCACAATATCTCAAAATGCCTCACAATATCTCAAAATCTCTCAGTGTCTCAAAATGTCTCACAATGTTTCACAATGCCTCACAATGTCTTACAATGTCTCACAATCCCTCACAATGCCTCACAATGACTCAAATTGTCTCACAGCGTCTTAAAATGTCACAAGGCCTCACAAACCCTCACAATCCCTCACAATGCCTCACAATGTCTCAAAATGTCTCACAGCGTCTCAAAATACCTCACAATGCCTCACAATCCCTCACAATATCTCAAAATGTCTCACAATCCCTCATAATCCCTCACAATGACTCACAATGACTCAAAAAGTCTTAAAGCGTCTCACGTCTCAAAATGTCTCACAGCGTCTCGAAATGTCTCAAAATGTCTGACAATGCATCACAATTGCTCAAAATGCCTCACAATTCCTCACAATATCTCACAATGTCTCACAATCCCTCAAAATCCCTCACAATGCCTCACAATGACTCAGAATGTCTCAGAGCGTCTCAAAATATCTCACAATGCCTCACAATGTCTCACAATCCCTCACAATCCCTCACAATCCCTCACAAAGCCTCACAATGCCTCAAAATGCCTAACAATGTGTCACAATTCCTCTCAATCCCTCACAGTGCCTCACAATGCCTCAAAATGTCTCACAGCGTCTCAAAATGTCTCAAAATGTCTCACAGCGTATCAAAATGTCTCAAAATTTCTCACATCGTATCAAAATGTCTCACAATGTCTCAAAATGTCTCACAGCGTCTCAAAATGTCTCAAAATGTCTCACAGCGTATCAAAATGTCTCACAGCGTCTCGAAATGTCTTAAAATGTCTCTAAATGTCTCAAAATGTCACAATGCCTCACAATGCCTCACAATGTCTACCAATCCCTCAAAATGCCTCACAATATCTCACTGTCCCTCACAATGCCTCACAATGTCTCACAGCGTCTCAAAATGTCTCAAAATGTCAAACAATGCCTATCAAGGCCTCACAATGCCTCACAATCACTGACAATGCCTAACAATCCCTCACAATGCCTCACAATGTCTCACAATGCCTCACAATGCCTCACAATGTCTCACAATCCCTCACAATGCTTCACAATGACTAAAAATGTCTCACAGCGTCTCAAAATGTCTCACAATGCCTCACAGTGCCTCACAATAACTCAAAATGTCTCAAAATGTCTCACAATTTCTCAAAGTGTCTAAAAAGCCCTCAATGCCACACAATGCCTCGCAATGCCTCACAACGTCTCACAATCCCTCACAATCCCTCACAATGCCTCACAAAAACAATCCCTCACAATGACTCAAAATGTCTTACAGAGTCTCAAAATGCCGCACAATGCCTCAGTGTCTCAAAATGTCTCACAGTTTCTCAAAATGTCTCACAGTGCCTCAAAATGTCTCACAGCGTCTCAAAGTGTCTAACAGTGTCTAAAAAGTCCTCAATTCCACACAATGCCTCACAATGCCTCAAAACGTCTCACAATCTCTCACAATGCCTCAAAACTCCTCACAATCCCTCACAATGACTCAAAATATCTCACAGCGTCTTAAAATGTCTCACAATGCCTCACAATGCCTCAAAATGTCTCACAGCGTCTCAGAATAACTCACAATGCCTCACAATGTCTCACAATCCCTCAAAATGACTCAAAATATCTCATAGCGTATCAGAATATCTCAAAATGTCTCACAATGCCTCAAAATGCCTCACAATGTCTCACAATGCCTCACAATGTCTCAAAATGTCTCACAGCGTCTCACAATGTCTAAAAATGTCTCAAAATATCTAAGGATGTTATTGTGAGACATTTTGAGACATTTTGAGGCATTTTGAGGCATTGTGAGGGATTGTGAGACATTTTGAGACGCTGTGAGACGCTGTGAGATGCTAAGATACTCTGTGAGACATTTTGAGATATTTTGAGACATTGTGAGGCATTTTGAGACCTTTTGAGGCATTGTGAGGTATTGTGAGGCATTATGAGTGTCTCAAAAGGTCTCACAGCGTCTCCAAATGTTTCACAATGCCTCACAATGCCTCACGATGTCTCACAATGTCTCAAACTGTCCCAAAATGTCTCACGTCTCAAAATATCTCAAAATGTCTCAAAATGTCTCACAATGTCTCGATATGTCTCAAAGCATCTCAAAATGTCTCAAAATGTCTCACAATGCCTCACAATACCTCCTAATGTCTCAAATTGTCTCAAAATGTCTCAAAATGCCTCACAATGCCTCACAATGTCTCAAAATGCTTCACAATGTCTCACAATTTCTAAAAATGTCTCAGCGTCTCAACATGTCTCAAAATGCCTCACAATGCCTCGAAATGTCTCCAATGTCTCACAATCCCTCAAAATTACTCAAAATGTCTCGCAGCGTCTCGAAATGTTGCAAAATGTCTCACAATGCCTCACAATCCCTCACAATGCCTCACAATGTCTCAAAATGTCTCACAGTGTCTCAAAATGTCTCACAATGTCTCAGCGTCTCAATGTCTCACAATGTTTCACAATGTCTCATAATAACTCACAATGTCTCACAATGTCTCGCAGCGTCTGAAAATCTCTCAAAATGTCTCACAACGTCTCAAAATGTCTCAAAATGTCTCACAATGTCTCGAAATGTCTCATAGCATCTCAAAATATCTCAAAATGCCTCACAATGCCTCACAATCCCTCACAATGTCTCAAATGTCTCAAAATGTCTCAAAATGCCTCACAATGCCTCACAATCCCTCACAATGCCTCACAATGTCTCAAAATGCCTCACAATGTCTCAAAATGTCTAAAAATGTCTCAGCGTCTCAACATGTCTCACAATGCCTCGCAATGCCTCGAAATGTCTCCAATGTCTCACAATCCCTCAAAATTACTCAAAATATCTCGAAGCGTCTCAAAATGTCTCAAATGTCTCAGTGTCTCACAGTGTCTCAAAATGTCTCATATTGCCCAAAATGTCTCAAAATATCTCACAATGCCTATAAATGCCTCACACTGTCTCACAATGTCTCACAATCCCTCACAATGCCTCACAATGACTCAAAATGTCTCACAGCATCTCAACGTCTCACAATGTCTCAAAATATCTCACAGCGTCTCAAAATATCTCACAGCGTCTGAAAATGTCTCACAGCTTCTCAAAATGTCTCAAAATGTCTCACAACGCCTCACAATCCCTCACTGTCTCACAATCCCTCACAATACCTCACAATGTCTCACAAACCTTCACAATGCCTCACAATCTCTCAAAATATATCTAAATGCCTCACAATGTCTCAAAATGTCTCAAAATGTCTCACAGTGTCTCAAAATATCTCAAAATGTCTAACGGCGTCTCAAAATGTCTCACAATATCTCAAAATGCCTCACATACCTCATAATCCCTCACAATCCCTCATAATCCCTGATAATCCCTCATAATCCCTCACAACCCCTCACAATGCCTCACAATGTCTCAAAATGCCTCACAATATCTCTAAATGTCTATAAATGTCTCACAGCGTCTCAAAATGTCTCAAAATGCCTCACAATGCCTCACAATCCCTCACAATGTCTCAAATGTCTCAAAATGTCTCACAATGCCTCACAATGTCTCAAAATGCCTCACAATGTCTCAAAATGTCTAAAAAATGTCTCAGCGTCTCAACATGTCTCACAATGCCTCACAATGCCTCGAAATGTCTCCAATGTCTCACAATCCCTCAAAATTACTCAAAATGTCTCGCAGCGTCTCGAAATGTTGCAAAATGTCTCACAATGCCTCACAATCCCTCACAATGGCTCACAATGTCTCAAAATGTCTCACAGCGTCTCAAAATGTCTCACAATGTCTCAGCGTCTCAATGTCTCACAATGTTTCACAATGTCTCATAATAACTCACAATTACTCAAAATGTCTCGCAGCGTCTGAAAATGTCTCAAAATGTCTCACAACGTCTCAAAATGTCTCACAATGTCTCACAATGTCTCAAAATGTCTCACAGCATCTCAAAATGTCTCAAAATGTCTCACAATGCCTCACAATGCCTCACACCTCACAATCCCTCACAATCTCTAACATTGTCTCAAAATGTCTCAAAATGTCTCAAAATGCCTCACAATCCCTCACAATGCCTCACAATGTCTCAAAATGCCTCACAATGTCTCAAAATGTCTAAAAATGTCTCAGCGTCTCAACATGTCTCACAATGCCTCGCAATGCCTCGAAATGTCTCCAATGTCTCACAATCCCTCAAAATTACTCAAAATATCTCGAAGCGTCTCAAAATGTCTCAAATGTCTCAGTGTCTCACAGTGTCTCAAAATGTCTCATATTGCCCAAAATGTCTCAAAATATCTCACAATGCCTATAAATGCCTCACACTGTCTCACAATGTCTCACAATCCCTCACAATGCCTCACAATGACTCAAAATGTCTCACAGCATCTCAGCGTCTCACAATGTCTTACAATGTCTCACAATATCTCGCATAGTCTCAAAATATCTCACAGCGTCTGAAAATGTCTCACAGCTTCTCAAAATGTCTCAAAATGTCTCACAATGACTCACAATCCCTCACTGTCTCACAATCCCTCAAAATCCCTCACAATGCCTCAAAATGTCTCACAATCCTTCACAATGCCTCACAATCTCTCAAAATATATCTAAATGCCTCACAATGTCTCAAAATGTCTCAAAATGTCTCACAGCGTCTCGAAATGTCTCAAAATGTCTCTAAATGTCTCAAAATGTCTCACAATGTCTCACAATGCCTCACATACCTCATAATCCCTCACAATCCCTCATAATCCCTCATAATCCCTCACAACCCCTCACAATGCCTCACAATGTCTCAAAATGCCTCACAATATCTCTAAATGTCTATAAATGTCTCACAGCGTCTCAAAATGTCTCTGAATGTCTAACAATGCATCACAATGTCTTACAATGTCTCACAATGTCTCACAATCCCTCACAACGCCTCACAATGACTCAAATTGTCTCACAGCGTCTTAAAATATCTCACAATGACTCAAAATCCCTCACAATCCCTCACAATGCCTCAAAATCCCTCACAATGCCTCACAATGTCTCAAAATGTCTCACAGCGTCTCAAAATACCTCACAATGCCTCACAATCCCTCACAATATCTCAAAATGTCTTACAATCCCTCAGAATCCCTCACAATGCCTCGCAATTCCTCATAATATCTCACAATGTCTCACAATCCCTCAAAATCCCTCACAATGCCTCATAATGCCCCACAATTACTCAAAATGTCTCACAGCGTCTCAAAATGTCTCACAATGCCTCAAAATGCCTCACAATGTCTCACAATCCCTCACAATTCCTCACAATGCCTCAAAATGCCTAACAATGTCTCACAATCCCTCTCAATCCCTCACAATGCCTCAAAATGCCTCACAATGCCTCACAGCGTCTAAAAATGTGTCAAAATGTTTCACAGCGTATCAAAATGTCTCAAAATGTCTCACAGCGTATCAAAATGTCTCACAATGTCTCAAAATGTCTCACAGCGTATCAAATGTCTCAAAATGTCTCAGAGCGTCTCGAAATGTCTCAAAATATCTCAAAATATCTCACAATAACTCACAATGTCTCACAATCCCTAAAAAATGCCTCACAATGTCTCACATTCCCTCTCAATGCCTCACAAGGCCTCACAACGCCTAACAATGCCTCACAATGTCTAAAATTGTCTCACAGCGTCTCACAATGTCTCACAATGTCTCAAAATGTCTCACAATGTCTCACAATATCTTACAATATCTCACAATGTCTCACAATGTCTCAAAATCCCTCACAATCCATCACAATCCCTCACAATGCTTCAAAATGTCTCAAAATCTCTCAAAATGTCTCATATTGTCTCAAAATGTCTCACATTGCCTCAAAATATCTTACATTGCCTCAAAATGTCTTACAATGCCTCACTATGACTCACAATGTCTCACAATGCCTCATATACCTCATAATCCCTCAAAATCCCTAATAATCCCTCACATTCCCTCACAATGTCTCAAAATGCCTCAATATATCTCAAAATGTCTCAAAATGTCTCACAGCGTCTCAAAATGTCTCACAATATCTCACGATACCTCACAATGTCTCACAATCCCTCACAATGCCTAACAATGACTCAAATTGTCTCACATCGTCTTAAAATGTCTCACAATACCTCACAATCCCTCAAAATCCCTTACAATGTCGCAAAATGTCTCACAGCGTCTCAAAGTGCTTCACAATGCCTCACAATCCCTCACAATATCTCACAATGTCTCACAATCCCTCATAATCCCTCAAAATGCCTCACAATGACTCAAAATATCTCACAGCGTCTCACAACGTCTCACAGCTTCTCAAAATGTCTCAGAATGTCTCACAATCCCACACAGTGCCTCACAATATCTCACAATGTCTCACAATCCCTCACAATGACTCACAATGTCTCACAATCCCTCACAATGTTTCACAATGACTCAGAATATCTCAATCCCTCACAATGACTCACAATGTCTCAAAATATCTCACAGCGTCTTGAAATGTCTCACAATACCTCACAATGCCTCAAAATGTCTCATAATCCCTCACAATCCCTCACAATGCCTCAAAATTCCTCACAATGTCTCACAATCCATCTCAATCCCTCACAGTGCCTCACAATGCCTCACAATGCCTCACATTCCCTCAAAATGCCTCACAACGCCTCACAATGTCTCACAGCGTCTCAAAATGTCAAACAATGCCTCTCAAGGCCTCACAATGCCTCACAATACCTCACAATGCCTCCCAATACCTCACAATGCCTCACAATGTCAAACAATCCCGCACAATCCCTCACAATGACTCACAATATCTCAATCCCTCACAATACCTCACAATGACTCAAAATGTCTCACAGCGTCTCGAAATGTCTCACAATGCCTCACAATATCTCACAATCCCTCACAATCCCTCACAATGACTCAAAATGTCTCACAGTGTCTCAAATTCTCTCAAAATGCCTCACAATGCCTCACAATGTGTCACAATGTCTCACAATGCCTCACAATACCTCCCAATGCCTCAAAATGCCTCACAACAATGTCTCAAAATGCCTCACAATGCCTCACAATGTGTCACAATGTCTCACAATGCCTCACAATACCTCCCAATGCCTCAAAATGCCTCACAACGACTCAAAATATCTCACAGCGTCTCAAAATGTCTCAAAATGCCTCACAATGCCTCATAATGCCTCACAATGCCTCAAAATGTCTCAAAATACCTCACAATGTCTTAAATGTCTCAAAATGTCTCACAGCGTCTGAAAATTTCTCAAAATGTCTCAGAATGTCTCAAAATGTCTCAAAATCCCTCACAATACCTCAAAATGCCTCAAAATGTCTCAAAATATCTCAAAATGTCTCAAAATGTCTCACAATGCCTCACAATGTCTCAAAATATCTCACAGCGTCTCAAAATATCTCACAGCGTCTCAAAATATCTCACAGCGTCTCAAAATATCTCACAGCGTCTCAAAATGTCTCAAAATGTCTCACAATGGCTCACAATGTCTAACAATGTCTCACAATCCCTCCCAATGACCCAAAATGTCTCAGCATCTCAGCGTCTCAAAATGTCTCAAAATGTCTCACAATGTCTCACAATGTCTCACAATGTCTCACAATGTCTCAAAATATCTCACAACTTCTAAAAATATCTCAAAATGTCTCAAAATTTCTCAAAATGTCTCAAAATTTCTCACAGTTTCTCAGTATCTCACACTGTCTCACAGTGTGTCAAAATGTCTAACAGTGCCTCAAAATGTCTCACAATGCCTCACAGCGCCTCAAAATGCCGCACAATGCCTCAGAGTCTCAAAATGCCTCACAGTATCTAAAAATGCCTCAATGCCACACAATGCCTCACAATGCCTCAATGCCACGCAATGACTCACAATGCCTCACAATGCCTCAAAATCCCTCACAATGCCTCACAATATCTCAAAATGCCTCACAAAGTCTCACAATACCTCACAATCTCACAATGTCTCACAATGCCTCAAAATCCCTCGCAATGACTCAAAAGGTCTCACAGCGTCTCAAAATGTCTCAAATGAATCACACTCTCTCAGAATCCCTCAAAATCCCTAACAATGCCTCACAATGTCTCCAAATGTCTCCAAATGTCTCCAAATGTCTCACAATGCCTCAAAACGTCTCACAATGGCTCACAATGCCTCACAATACCTCACTGACTCACAATGCCTCACAATGACTCACAATGCCTCACAATCCCTCACAATGCCTCAATGCCTCAAAATGTCTCAAAATGTCTCACAGCGTCTCACAGCGTCTCACAGCGTCTCAAAATGTCTCACAGCATCTCAAAATGTCTCAAAACGTCTCACAATGTCTCACAATGTCAAAATCTCACAGCGTCACAATGTCTCACAATGCCTCACAATGACTCAAAATGTCTCACAGCGTCTCGAAAAGTCTCACAATGCCTCACAAAAAATCACAATCCCTCACAATCCCTCACAATGACTCAAATTGTCTCAAAATGCCTCACAATGCCTCACAATGCCTCACAAGGTGTCACAATGTCTCACAATGCCTCACAATGCCTAACAATGACTCAAAATGTCTCACAGCATCTCAAAATGTCTCACAATCCCTCAAAATAACTCAAGATATCTCACAGCGTCTCAAAATGTCTCAAAATGCCTCGCAATGCCTCATAATGCCTCACAATGCCTCAAAAGGTCTCAAAATGCCTCACAATGTCTTAAATGTCTCAAAATGTCTCACAGCCTCTCACAGCGTCTGAAAATTTCTCACAATGTCTCACAATGTCTCAGAATGTCTCAAAATGTATAAAAATCCCTCACAATCCCTCACAATGCCTCAAAATGCCTCAGTCTCAAAATATCTCAAAATGTCTCAAAATGTCTCACAATGCCTCACAATGTCTCAAAATATCTCACAGCGTCTCAAAATATCTCACAGCGTCTCACAAATATCAGCGTCTCAAAATGTCTCACAATGCCTCACAATCCCTCAAATTAACTCAAAATATCTCACAGCGTCTCAAAATGTCTCAAAATGCCTCGCAATGCCTCATAATGCCTCACAATGCCTCAAAAGGTCTCAAAATGCCTCACAATGTCTCAAAGCGTCTCACAGCGTCTCAAAATGTCTCAAAATGTCTCAAAATGTCTCAAAATGTCTCAAAATGTCTCACAATGCCTCACAATGTCTCACAATGTCTCAGAATGTCTCAAAATCTCTCAAAATGTCTCACAATGCCTCACAATGTCTCAAAATATCTCCCAGCTTCTCAAAATATCTCACAGCGTCTCACAAATATCAGCCTCTCAAAATGTCTCAAAATGCCTCACAATGACTCACAATGTCTCAAAATGTCTCACAATCCCTCACAATGCCTCACAATGCCTCACAATGACCCAAAATGTCTCAGCATCTCAGCGTCTCAAAATGTCTCACAATGCCTCACAATGTCTCACAATGTCTTACAATGTCACCAAGATGTCTCAAATTTCCTCAATGTCTCAAATAATCTCACAGAGTCTCAAAATATCTCACAGCGTCTCACAAATATCAGCGTCTCAAAATGTCTCAAAATGCCTCACAATGACTCACAATGTCTACAAAATGTCTCAAATTTCCTCACAATGCCTCACAATGCCTCAAAATGTCTAAATATTTCTCACAGTGTCTCAGTATCTCACAGTGTCTCAAAATGTCTCACAGTGTCTCAAAATGTCACAATGTCTCAAAATGTCTCAAAACGTCTCACAATGCCTCAAAACGTCTCACAATGCCTCACAATGCCTCACATGGTCTCAAAATGTCTCAAAATGTCTCAAAATGTCTCACAATGCCTCACAATGCCTCAAAATGCCTCACAATGTCTCACAATGCCTCACAATGTCTCACAATGCCTCACAATGTCTCACAATCCCTCACAATGTCTCACAATGTCTCACAATCCCTCAAAATGTCTCAAAATGTCTCAAAATGCCTCAAAATGCCTCAAAATGTCTCACAATCCCTCACAATGCCTCACAATACCTCAAAATGTCTCACAATCCCTCACGATCCCTCACAATGACTCAAAATGTCTCACAGCGTCTCAAAATTTCTCAAAATGTCTCACAATGCCTCAAAATAAGTCACAATCCCTCACAATGCCTCACAATGTCTCAAAATGCCTCACAATGCCTCACAATGTCTCAAAATGTCTCAAAAATTCTCAAAGCGTCTCAAAATATCTCACAATGTCTCACAATGTCTCAAAATGTCTCACAATACCTCACAATACCCCCACAATACCTCACAATCCCTCACAATGTCTCAAAGTGTATCAAAATATCTCAAAATGTCCCAAATGTCCCAAAATGTCGCAAAATGTCTTACATATTCTCAATGTCTCACAGTGTCTCATAATGTCTCACATTGCTTCAAAATGTCTCACAGCGTCTCAAAATGTCTCAAAATGTCTCACAATGCCTCATAATGCCTCAAAATATCTCACAACATCTCAAAATATCTCACAGCGTCTCAAAATGTCTCAAAATGTCTCACAATATCTCACAATGCCTCACAATGCTTCAAAATGTCTCACAATCCCTCATAATGCTTCACAATGACTCAAAATGTCTCACAGCGTCTCAAAATGTCTCAAAACTTCTCACAATGCCTCATAGTCCCTCACAATAGCTCATAATCCCTCACAATGCCTCACAATGCCTCACAATGTCTCACAAGGTCTCACAATCCCTCACAATGACTCACAATGACTTACAATGACTCACACCGTCTCAAAATGTCTCACAATGTCTCACAATCACTCACAATTCCTCACAATGACTCAAAATGTCTCACAGCGTCTCATAATGTCACACAACATTTCAAAATTTCTCAAAATGTATCAAAATGTCTCACAGCGTCTCAAAATGTCTCAAAATGTCTCACAATGCCTAACAATGTCTCACCATGTCTCACACCGTCTCAAAATGTCTCAAAATGTCTCAAATGTCTCACAATGTCTCACAATCCCTCACAATGTCCCAAAATGTCTCAAAATTTCTCACAATGCCTCACAATCCCTCACAATGCCTCACAATGCCTCACAATTTCTCAAAATGTCTCACAATCCCTCACAATGCCTCACAATGACTGCTCATATACACGACGAGTAATATAACCCCAGTCATATAACCCACTCCTTAACTCACTGTCCACCACGGGCATTAATCGCTGAGTCAATCCTTTGGCTTCGCGACAACACCGTCGACCACCAAACACACAAACGAACACACGCGATCAATCTAGTAGCCACCCAGTACTGACATACGATATTACGTATACTGACGGTCCTCCCCTGGATATATAATTAACATGTATGATAGTAGACAACAATACGTAATCAATACAGTTGCACCACCCATGTGAGACAACGGACCTTCTCGAAATTATTGTAAATCTGAAGACTAAACCCAACACGAGAAAGTGTTGAGGTTAGCACTTCCGGCCAATGACCACCAGGGTAGCGTGGCCGAGAGCGTCAGTTGGGACGATGACGGGTGTTGTGCAAGAAGAGGTGTGATAAACAGTTATCTATGTAACCAATATTGTATCGTTCTGTTTAACAGTTGACAGTGTATATACCATAACTGTGAAACCTGGAAGCTTTGAATAAAGGGGTATAAACTTAATACGAGTTTACACAAACCAGTACCCCGTACCTAGTGAACGATACAATGACTCAAAATTTCTCACAGCGTCTCAAAATGTCTCACAATGCTTCACAATGCCTCACAATTTCTCAATCCCTCACAATGACTCAAAATGTCTCACAGCGTCTCAAAAAGTATCAAAATACCTCACAAAGTCTGAAAATGTCTCACCGCGTCTCACAATGTCTCACAATGTCTCAAAATATCTTACAATGTCTCACAATGTCCTACAATGTCTCACAATGTCTACAAAATGACTCAAATTTCTCACCGTGTCTCAGTGTCTCACAGTGTCTCACAGTGTCTCAAAATGTCTAACTGTGTCTCAAAATGTCTCAGTGCCTCAAAATGTCTCACAGCATCTAAAAATGTCTCACAATGCCTCACAGCGTCTCAAAATGTCTCAAAATGTCTCACAATGCCTCACAATGCCTCACAAGGCATCACAATGCCTCACAATGTCTCACAAGGTCTCACAATCCCTCAGAATTTTTCACAATGTCTCAAATTGTCTCACAATGCCTCAAAATGACTCAAAATGCCCCAAAGTGTCTCACAATCCCCCACAAGGCCTTACAATTACTCAAAATGTCTCACAGAGTCTCAAAATGTTTCAAAATGTCTCACAATGCATCACAATTTCTCACAATGCCTCACAATGTTTCAAAATACCTCAAAATATCTCACAATGTCTCAAAATGTCTCAAAATTTCTCACAATGTCTCACAACGTCTCACAACGTCTCACAATGTCACATAATGTCTCATAATGTCTCACAATGTCTCACAATGTCTCACAATATCTCACAATGTCTCACAATGTCTCACAATGTCTCATAATACCTCACAATCCCTCAATATACCTCACAATTTTTCAAAATTTCTCAAAAATGTTCAAAATGTCTCAAAATATCTTAGTGTCTCAAAATGTCTCACATTGTCTTCCAGTGCCTCACAATGCCTCACAAACCCTCACAATGCCTCACAATGTCTCAAAATGCCTCAATGTCTCAAAATGCCTCACAATGTCTCAAAATGCCTCACAGATTCCCAAAATGTCTCACAATGTCTCACAGTGTCTCACAATGTCTCAAAATACCTCACAATCCCTCACGATGCCTCACAATGTCTCAAAATATCTCAAAATGTCTCAGTGTCTCACAGTGCCTCAAAGTGTCTCACATTGCCTCAAAATATCTCACACGTCTCAAAATGTCTCGAAATGTCTCACAATGCCTCACAATACCTCACAATACCTCACAATGTCTCACAATGTCTCAACATATCTCCCAGCGTCTCAAAATATCTCACAGCGTCTCAAAATGTCTCACAATGTCTCACAATGTGTCACAATCCCTCACTATGACGCAGAATCTCTCACAATGTATCACAATGTCTCACAATGCTTCACAATGTCTCAAAATGTTTCTTAATGTCTCACAACGTCTCACGTCTCAAAATGTCTCAAAATGTCTCAAAATTTTTCAAAATGCCTCACAATAACTCACAATCCTTCACAATGCCTCACAATGTCTAACAATCCCTCACAATGACTCAAATGTCTCACAGCGTCTTAAAATGTCTCACAATGCCTCACAATGCCTCACAATGTCTCATAATGTCTCACAATCCCTCACAATGACTCACAATGATTCACAATGACTCAAAATGTCTCACAGCGTCTCAAAATGTCTAAAAATGGCTCAATGCCTCACAATGCCTCACAATCCCTCAAAATGTCTCACAATGCCTCACAATCCCTCACAATGCCACACAATCCCTAACAATGCCTCACAATGTCTCACAATCCCTCAATGCCTCACAATGACTCAACATGTCTCACAGCGTCACAAAATGTCTCACAATGCCTCAAAATGCCTCACAATGTCTCAATCCCTCATAATCCCTCACAATGACTCAAAATGTCTCAAAGCGTCTCAAAATGTCTCAAAATACCTCACAAAGTCTCAAAATGTCTCACAGCGTCTCACAAGGTCTCACAATGTCTTACAATGCCTCACAATGCCTCACAATGTCTCAAAATGTCTCAAATTTTCTCACCATGTCTCAGTGTCTCAAAGTGTCTCAAAATGTCTCACAGTGTCTCAAAATGTCTCACAGTGCCTCATAATGTCTCACGTCTCACAATCTCTCACAATGTCTCAAAATACCTCACAATCCCTCAATATACCTCACAATATTTCAAAATGTCTCAAAATATCTTAGTGTCTCAAAATGTCTCACATTGCCTCAAAATGTCTTACAGTGCCTCACAATGCCTCACAAACCCTCACAATGCCTCACAATGTCTCAAAATGCCTCACAATGTCTCAAAATGTCTCACAGCTTCTCAAAATGTCTCAAAATGTCTCACAATGTCTCACAATGTCTCACAATGTCTCAAAATACCTCAACCCCTCACAATGCCTCACAATGTCTCAAAATGTCTCAGTGTCTCACAGTGTCTCAAAATGTCTCATATTGCCTCAAAATATCTCACAGCGTCTCAAAATGTCTCACAATGCCTTACAATGCCTCACAATGTCTCACAATGTCTCAAAATATCTCACAGCGTCTCAAAATATCCCACAGCGTCTCAAAATGTCTCAAAATGTCTCACAATGCCTCACAATGTCTCACAATGTCTCACAATGTCTACAAAATTTCTCAAATTTCCTCACAATGCCTCACAATGCCTCAAAATGTCTCAAAATGTCTCAAAAAAATCAGTGTCTCAGTATCTCACAGTGTCTCACAGTGTCTCAAAATGTCTCAGTGCCTCAAAATGTCTCAGCGTCTAAAAATGTATCACAATGCCTCACAGCGTCTCAAAATGCCGCACAATGCATCACAGTCTCAAATGCCTCACAATGCCTGACAGTGTCTAGAAATGCCTCAATGCCACACAATGCCTCACAATCCCTTACAATCCCTCACAATGTCTCTCAATGTCTCTCAATCCCTCAAAATGTCTCAAAATGTCTCAAAATACTTCACAATTCCTCACAGTGCCTCACAATCCATCACAATGACTCAAAATGTCTCACAGCGTCTCAAAATGTTTCAAAATGTCTCACAATGCCTCACAATCCCTCACAATGCCTCGCAATACCTCACAATGTCTCAAAATACCTCACAATGTCTCACTATGTCTCACAATGTCTCACAACGTCTCAAAATGTCTCACAATGTCTCAATATACCTCACAATGTTTCAAAATGTCTCAAAATATCTTAGTGTCTCAAAATGTCTCGCATTGCCTCAAAATGTCTCACATTGTCTCACAATGCCTCACAAACCTTCACAATGCCTCACAATGTCTCAAAATGCCTCACAATGTCTCACAATGTTTCACAATGTTTCACAATGTCTCAAAATACCTAACAATGCCTCACAATGTGTCAAATTGTCTCAAAATGTCTCACAATGTTTCAAAATGTCCCAAAATGTCTCAAAATGTCTCAGTGTCTCACAGTATCTCAAAATGTCTCACATAGCCTCAAAATGTCTCACAGCGTCTCGAAATGTCTCACAATGCCTCACAATGTCTCACTATGCCTCACAATTCCTCACAATACCTCACAATGTCTCACAATGGCTCAACATATCTCACAGCTTCTCAAAATATCTCACAGCGTCTCAAAATGTCTCAAAATGTCTAAGAATGTCTCAAAATGTCTCAAAATTTCTCAAAATGTCTCACAATGCCTTACAATAACTCACAATGTCTCACAATGTCTCAAAATATCTCACAGCGTCTCAAAATATCTCAAAGCGTCTAACAATGTCTCAAAATGTCTCTCAATGCCTCACAATGACTAACAATGTCTCACAATGTCTCCAAATATCTCACAGCGTCTCACAATATATCACAGCGTCTCAAAACGTCTCACAATTTCTCAAAATGTCTCATAATGCCTCACAATGACTCACAATGTCTCACAATGTCTCAAAATATCTCACAGCGTCTCAAAATGTCTCAAAATGCCACACAATGCCTCACAATACCTCACAATGTCTCACAATCCCACACAATTCCTTACAATGACTCAAAATATCTCACACCCTCTCAGCGTCTCAAAATGTCTCAAAATGTCTCAAAATGTCTCACAATGTCTCACAATGTCTCACAATGTCTCACAATGTCTCATAATGTCTCACAAAGTCTTACAAAGTCTCACAAAGTCTCAAAATGCCTCACAATCTCTCACAATGTATCACAATATCTCCCAATCCCTCACAATCCCTTACAATGACTCACAATGTCTCAAAATGTCTCAGAGCGTCTCAAAATTTATCAAAAATTCCTCACAATGCCTCAAAATGTCCCAAAATGTCTCAAAATTTCTCACAGCGTTTCATTATCTCACATTGCCTCACAATGTCTCACAGTGTCTCAAAATGTCTCACAGTGTCTCAAAATGTCTCACAGCGTCTCAAAATGTCTCACAATGCCTCAAAGCGTCTCAAAATGCCGCACAATGCCTCACAGTGTCTAAAAATGCCTCAATGCCACACAATGCCTCACAATCCCTCACAATGCTTCACAATGCCTCACAATGTCTAACACTCCCTGACAATGCCTCACAATGACTCAAAATGTCTCACAATATCTCACAACGTCTCACAATGTCTCACAATGTCTCACGTCTCACGTCTCACAACGTCTCAAAATGTCTCACAACGTCTCAAAATGTCTCACAATGCCTCACAATGTCTCACAATCCCTCACAATAATTCACAATGACTCACAATGACTCAAAATGTCTCACAATAGCTCACAATGTCTCAAAATACCTCACAATCCCTCACAATGCCTCAAAATGTTTGAAAATGTCTCAAAATGTCTTACAGTGTCTCACAGTGTCTAACCATGTCTCACAATATCACACAGTGTCTCACAATGTCTCAAAATACCTCATAATCACTCGCAATGCCTCACAATGTTTCAAATTGTCTCAAAATGTCTTACAGTGTCTCAGTGTCTCAAAATGTCTCACATTACCTCAAAATGTCTCATCGCGTCTCAAAATGTCTCAAAATATCTCACAATGCCTCACAATGCCTCATAATGTCTCACAATCCCTCACAATGACTCAAAATGTCTCAGCGTATCAAAATGTCTCACAATGCCTCACAATGTGTCAGAAAGACTCACAATGCCTCACAATGTCTCACAATCCCTCACAATCCCTAACAATGACTCACAATGACTCACAATATCTCACAATGCCTCACATAGCCTCACAATGCCTCAAAATGCCTCACAATGTCTTAAAATGCCTCACAATGTCTTAAAATGCCTCACAATGTCTCATAATGTCTCAATCTCTCACAATGCCACACAATTACTCAAACTGTCTCACAGCGTCTTAAAATGTCTCAAAATGTCTCACAATGTCTCACAATGCCTCACATTGTCTCACAATCCTCACAATCCCTCACAATGAATCAAAATGTCTCACAGCGTCCTAAATGTCTCAAAATGTATCACAATGCCTCACAATGCCTCACGATCCCTCACAATGCCTCACGATCCCTCACTATGCCTCACAGTGTCTCAAAATGTCTCAAAATATCTCACAGTGTCTCACAGCGTCTCAAAATGTCTCACAATGTCTAACAATGCCTCACAATACCTCACAATGCCTCATAATGTCTCACAATCCCTCACAATGCCTCACAATGCCTAACAATACCTCACAATGTCTCACAATGTCTCACAATCCCTCAAAATGCCTCACAATACCTCACAATGCCTCACAATCCCTCACAAAACCTCACAATCACTCACAATGACTCAAAATGACTCAAAATATCTCAAAATGTCTCACAATGCCTCACAATACCTCACAATGTCTCACAGTCTCAAAATACCTCAATCCCTCACAATGCATCACAATTACTCAAAATGTCTCACAGCGTCTCAAAATGCCTCAAAATGTCTCACAATGCCTCACAATGCCTCATAATGTCTCACAATGTCTCACAATCCCTCAAAATGACTCAAAATGCCTCACAATGTCTCAAAATGCCTCCCAATGTCACAAAATGTCTCAAAATGTCTCACAATGTTTCAAAATGTCTCGAAATGTCTAAAAATGTCTCACAGTGTCTCAGTGTCTCACAGCGTCTCAAAATGTCTCAAATGTCTCAAATTGTCTCACAATATCTCACAATATCTCAGTCTCAAAATACCTCACAATCCCTCACAATGCCTCACAATGACTCGAAATGTCTCACAGCGTCTCAAATGTCTCAAAATGTCTCTCAATACCTCACAATGCCCCACAATGTCTCGTAGTGTCTCGCAATGTCTCACAATCCCTCACAATGACTCAAATTTACTCAAAATGTCTCTCAGCGTATCAAAATTTCTCAAAATGTCTCAAAAGGCCTCAAAAGGCCTCACAATGTCTCACAATCCCTCACAATGACTCACAGCGTCTCAAAATGTCTCACAATGCCTCACAATGTCTCACAATGCCTAAAAATCCCTCAATCCCTCACATGGCCTCTAAATGTCTCAAAATGTCTCACAGTGTCTCAAAATGTCTCACAATAACTCAAAATGTCTCACGTCTCAAAATGTCTCACAGCGTCTCAAAATATCTCCAAAAAAATCAAAATGTCTCAAAATATCTTACAATGCCTCACAATGTCTCAATGTCTCACAATCCATCACAATGACTCAAAATGTCTCACAGCGACTCAAAATGTCTCACAATGCCTCACAATTCCTCACAATGCCTCACAATGCCTCACAATCCCTCACAATTCCTCACAATGCCTCACAATGCTTCACAATGTCTCACAATCCCTCAATTCCTCAAAATGTTTCAAAATGTCTCAAAATGCCTCATAATGCGTCACAATCCCTCACAATACCCCCCAATGTCTCAAAATGTCTCACAATGCCTCACAATATCTCAAAATGTCTCAAAATTTCTCACAGCGTCTCAAAATAGCTCACAATGTCTCAAAGTCTAACAATGTCTCACAATGTCTCACAATGTCTTACAATACCTCACAATGTCTCCCAATGTTTCAAAATATCTCACAGCGTCTCAAAATATCTCACAGCGTCTCAAAATGTCTCAAAATGTCTCACAATGGCTCACAATGCTCCACAATGTCTCACAATGTCTCACAATCCCTCACAATACCTCACAATGACTCAAAATGTCTCAGCGTCTCAAAATGTCTCACAATCCCTCACAATGACTCAAAATGTCTCACAGCGACTCACAATGCCTCACAATCCCTCACAATTCCTCACAATGCCTCACAATGCTTCACAATGTCTCACAATCCCTCAATTCCTCAAAATGTCTCAAAATGTCTCAAAATGCCTCATAATGCGTCACAATCCCTCACAATACCCCCCAATGTCTCAAAATGTCTCACAATGCCTCACAATATCTCAAAATGTCTCAAAATTTCTCACAGCGTCTCAAAATAGCTCACAATGTCTCAAAGTCTAACAATGTCTCACAATGTCTCACAATGTCTCACAATGTCTTACAATACCTCACAATACCTCACAATGTCTCCCAATGTTTCAAAATATCTCACAGCATCTCAAAATATCTCACAGCGTCTGAAAATGTCTCACAATGTCTCACAATGCCTCACAATGCCTCACATCGTCTCACAATGTCTCACAATGTCTCACAATCCCTCACAATGACTCACAATGACTCAAAATGTCTCAGCGTCTCAAAATGTCTCACAATACCTCACAATGCCTCACAAGGCCTAACAAGGCCTCACAAGGTCTCACAAGGTCTCACAATCCCTCACAATGACTCAAATGTCTCACAGCGTCTCAAAATGTCTCACAATGTCTCAAAATCCCTAACAATGACTCACAATGACTCAAAATAACTCAACAGTTCTCACAGCGCCTCAAAATGTCTCAATGCCTCACAATGCCTCACAATCCCTCAAAATGCCTCACAATGCCTCACAATCCCTAGCAATGCCTCACAATGTCTCACAATGACTCACAATGACTCAAAATATCTCACAGCGTCTCAAAATGTCTCACAATGCCTCACAATGTCTCAATCCCTCACAATCCCTCACAATGACTCAAAATGTCTCACAGCGTCTCAAAATGTCTCAAAATGTCTCAAAATGTCTCACAATGACTCACAATGCCTCACAATGTCTCAATCCCTCACAATGACTCAAAATGTCATACAGCGTCTCAAAATGTCTCAAAATGTCTCAAAATGTCTCACAATGCCTCACAATGCGTCACAATCCCTCACAATCCCTCACAATGCCTCACAATGTCTCAAAATGCCTCACAATGTCTCAAAATATCTCAAAATGTCCCATAATGTCGCAAAATGTCTCACAGTGTCTCAATGTCTCAGTGTCTCATAATGTCTCACATTGCTTCAAAATTTCTCACATCGTCTCAAAATGTCTCACAATGCTTCATAGTGTCTCACAATGTCTCAAAATATCTCACAGCATCTCAAAATATCTCACAGCGTCTCAAAATGTCTCACAATGTCTCACAATGTCTTACAATGCCTCACAATGTCTCACAATGTTTCACAGTCCCTCACAATCCCTCACAATGCCTCACAATGACTCAAAATGTCTCACAGCGTCTCAAAATGTCTCAAAATGTTTCACAATGCCTCACAATGCCTCATCTCAAGGTCTCACAAGGTCTCACAATCCCTCACAATGACTCAAATGTCTCACAGCGTCTCAAAATGTCTCAAAATGTCTCACAATGCCTCACAATGTCTCACAATCCCTCACAATGACTCACAATGACTCAAAATTACTCAAAATGTCTCACAGCGTCTCAAAATGTCTTAAAATGTCTCAATGCCTCACAATGCCTCACAATCCCTCAAAATGCCTCACAATGTCTCACAATCCCTCACAATGACTCACAATGACTCAAAATTACTCAAAATGTCTCACAGCGTCTCAAAATGTCATAAAATGTCTCAATGCCTCACAATGCCTCACAATCCCTCAAAATGCCTCACAATGCCTCACAATGTCTCACAAGGTCTCACAATCCCTCATAATGACTCAAATGTCTCACAGCGTCTCAAAATGTCTCAAAATATCTCACAATGCCTCACAATGTCTCACAATCCCTCACAATGACTCACAATGACTCAAAATTACTCAAAATGTCTCACAGCGTCTCAAAATGTCATAAAATGTCTCAATGCCTCACAATGCCTCACAATCCCTCAAAATGCCTCACAATGTCTCACAATCCCTCACAATGACTCACAATGACTCAAAATTACTCAAAATGTCTCAGTGTATCAAAATGTCTTAAAATGTCTCAATGCCTCACAATGCCTCACAATGTCTCACAATACCTCACAATCCCTAACATTGCCTCACAATTTTCACAATGACTCAAAATCTCTCACAGCGTCTCAAAATGTCTCACAATGCCTCACAATGTATCAATCCCTCACAATGACTCAAAATGTCTCACAGCGTCTCAAAATGTCATAAAATGTCTCAATGCCTCACAATGCCTCACAATCTCTCAAAATGCCTCACAATGCCTCACAATGTCTCACAAGGTCTCACAATCCCTCATAATGACTCAAATGTCTCACAGCGTCTCAAAATGTCTCAAAATGTCTCACAATGCCTCACAATGTCTCACAATCCCTCACAATGACTCACAATGACTCAAAATTACTCAAAATGTCTCACAGCGTCTCAAAATGTCTTAAAATGTCTCAATGCCACACAATGCCTCACAATGCCTCAAAATCCCTCACAATTCCTCACAATGTCTCACAATCCCTCACAATTACTCAAAATGTCTCAGCGTCTCAAAATTTCTCAAAATGTCTCAATCCCTCAAAATGCCTCACAATGCCTCACAATGTCTCACAATACCTCACAATCCCTAACATTGCCTCACAATTTTCACAATGACTCAAAATTTCTCACAATGTCTCAAAATGTCTCACAATGCCTCACAATGTATCAATCCCTCACAATCCCTCACAATGTCTCAAAATGTCTCATAGCGTCTCACAATGTCTCAAAATGCCTCACAATGTCTCAAAATGTCTCATAGCGTCTCACAATGTCTCATAATGTCTTACAATGTCTCACAATGTCTACAAAATTACACAAATTTCCTCACAATGCCTCAAAATGTCTCAAAATGTCTCAAAATTTCTCACCATGTCTCAGTGTCTCACAGTGTCTCACAGTGTCTCAAAATGTCTCACAGTGTCTCAAAATGTCTCACATTGCCTCAAAATGTCTCACAGTGCCTCAAAATGTCTCACAGCCTCTCAAAATGTCTCACAATGCCTCACAGCGTCTCAAAATGTCTCAAAATATCTCACAATGCCTCACAATGCCTCACAAGGTCTCACAATCCCTCAAAATCTTTCACAATGTCTCAAAATGTCTCACATCGTCTCAAAATGTCTCAAAATGTCTCACAATGCCTCAAAATACCTCAAAATGTCTCACAGCGTCTCACAATGTCTCACAATGTCTCACAATGTCTACAAAATGTCTCAAATTTCCTCACAATGCCTCACACTGCATCAAAATGTCTCAAAATGTCTCAAAATTTCTCACTGTCTCAGTGTCTCACAGTGTCTCAGTGTCTCAAAATGTCTCACAGTGTCTCAAAATGTCTCACAGTGCCTCAAAATGTCTCACAGCGTCTCAAAATGTCTCACAATGCCTCACAGCGTCTCAAAATGCCGCACAATGCCCCGCAATTCCTCATAATATCTCACAATGTCTCATAATCCCTCAAAGTCCCTCACAATGCCTCATAATGCCTCACAATTACTCAAAATGTCTCACAGCTTCTCAAAATGCCTCAAAATGCCTCACAATGTCTCACAATCCCTCACAATTCCTCACAATGCCTCAAAATGCCTAACAATGTCTCACAATGTCTCACAATCCCTCACAATGCCTCACAATGCCTCACAGCGTTTTAAAATGTCTCACAGCTTATCAAAATGTCTCACAGCGTCTCTAAATGTCTCAAAATGTCTCACAGCGTATCAAAATGTCTCAAAATGTCTCACAGCGTCTCGAAATGTCTCAAAATGTCTCACAATAACTCACAATGTCTCACAATCCTTAAAAAATGCCTCACAATGTCTCACATTCCCTCTCAATGCCTCACAAGGCCTCACAACGCCTAACAATGCCTCACAATGTCTAAAAATGTCTCACAGCGTCTCACAATGTCTCAAAATGTCTCACAATGTCTCACAATATCTTACAATATCTCACAATGTCTCAAAATCCATCACAATCCATCACAATCCCTCACAATGCCTCAAAATGTCTCAAAATCTCTCAAAATGTCTCACATTGTCTCAAAATGTCTCACATTGCCTCAAAATATCTCACATTGCCTCAAAATGTCTCACAATGACTCACAATGTCTCACAATGCCTCACATACCTCATAATCCCTCAAAATTCCTCATAATCCCTCACAATCCCTCACAATGCCTCACAATGTCTCAAAATGCCTCACAATATCTCAAAATGTCTCAAAATGTCTCACAATATCTCACGATACCTCACAATGTCTCACAATCCCTCACAATGCCTCACAATGACTCAAATTGTCTCAAAGCGTCTTAAAATGTCTCACAATATCTCACAATCCCTCAAAATCCCTTACAATGTCGCAAAATGTCTCACAGCGTCTCAAAGTGCTTCACAATGCCTCACAATCCCTCACAATATCTCACAATGTCTCACAATCCCTCATAATCCCTCAAAATGCCTCACAATGACTCAAAATATCTCACAGCGTCTCACAACGTCTCAAAGCGTCTCAAAATGTCTCAAAATGTCTCGAAATGTCTCACAATGCCTCACAATCTCACAATACCTCACAATGTCTCACAATGTCTCAACATATCTCACAGCGTCTCAAAATATCTCAAAATGTCTCAGAATGTCTCAAAATGTCTCATAAATTCTCAAAATGTCTCACAATGCCTTACAATAACTCACAATGTCTCAAAATATCTCAAAGCGTCTAAAAATGTCTCACAATTTCTCACAATGACTCACAATGTCTCCAAATATCTCACAGCGTCTCACAATATATCACAGCGTCTCAAAACGTCTCAAAATGTCTCACAATGCCTCACAATGTCTCACAATGTCTCAAAGTATCTCACAGCGTCTCAAAATGTCTCACAATGCCACACAATGCCTCACAATACCTCACAATGTCTCACAATCCCACACAATTCCTTACAAACACTCAAAATATCTCACACCCTCTCAGCGTCTCAAAATGTCTCAAAATGTCTCACAATGTCTCATAATGCCTCATAAAGTCTTACAAAGTCTCACAAAGTCTCACAATGCCTCACAATCTCTCACAACGTCTCACAATATTTCCCAATCCCTCACAATCCATTCCAATGACTCAAAATGTCTCAAAATGTCTCAGAGCGTCTCAAAATTTCTCAAATTTCCTCACAATGCCTCAGAATGTCTCAAAATGTCTCAAAATTTCTCACAGCGTCTCATTATCTCACATTGCCTCTTAATGTCTCACAGTGTCTCAAAATGTCTCACAGTGCCTCAAAATGTCTCACAGCGTCTCAAAATGTCTCACAATGCCTCACAGCGTCTCAAAATGCCGCACAATGCCTCACAGTGTCTAAAAATGCCTCAATGCCACACAATGCCTCACAATGCCTCACAATCCCTCACAATGCTTCACAATGCCTCACAATGTCTCACACTCCCTGACAATGCCACACAATGCCTCACAATGACTCAAAATGTCTCACAATATCTCACAACGTCTCACAATGTCTCACAACGTCTCACGTCTCAAAATGTCTCACAACGTCTCAAAATGTCTCACAATGCCTCACAATGTCTCACAATCCCTCACAATAATTCACAATGACTCAAAATGTCTCACAATGTCTCAAAATACCTCACAATCCCTCACAATGCCTAAAAATGTTTGAAAATGTCTCAAAATGTCTTACAGTGTCTCACAGTGTCTAACCATGTCTCACAATATCTCACAGTGTCTCACAATGTCTCAAAATACCTCATAATCACTAAAAATGCCTCACAATGTTTCAAATTGTCTCAAAACGTCTCAAAATGTCTCAAAATATCTTAGTGTCTCAAAATGTCACATTGCCTCAAAATGTCTTACAGTGCCTCACAATGCCTCACAAAGCCTCACAATGCCTCACAATGTCTCACAATGTCTCAAAATGCCTCACAATGTCTCAAAATGTTTAAAAATGTCTCAGCTTCTCAAAATGTCTCAAAATGTCTCACAATGTCTCACAATGTCTCACAATGTCTCACAATGTCTCAACAATCTCACAGCGTCTCAAAATCACAGCCTCACAATGCCTCAAAATGTCTCACAATGCCTCACAATGTCTCACAATCCCCACATCACAATGCCTCACAATTTCTCAAAATGCCTCAAAATGTTTCAAAATGTCTCACAGCGTCTCAAAATGTCTCACAATGTCTCGAAATGTCTCACAGCGTCTCAAAATGTCTCAAAATATCTCACAATGCCTCACAATGTCTCACAGTGTCTCACAATCCCTGACAATGCCTCACAATGACTCAAAATGTCTCTTAGTGTCTAAAAATGTCTCACAATGCCTCACAATGTCTCACAGTCCCTCACAATGCCTAACAATGCCTCACAATGTCTCACAATGTCTCACAATCCCTCACAATGCCTCACAATGACTCAAAATGTCTCACAGCATCTCAGCGTCTCAAAATGTCTCACAATCCCTCACAATGACTCAAAATGTCTCACAACACCTCAGCGTCTCAAAATGTCTCAAAATGTCTCACAATGCCTCACAATGCCTCACAATCCCTCACAATGCTTCACAATCCCTCTTAATGCCTTACAGCGTCTCACAATGCCTCAAAATGCCTCAAAGTGTCTCAAAATGTCTCAAAATGTCTACAAAATGTCTCAAATTTCCTCACAATGCCTCAAAATGTTTCAAAATGTCTCAATATTTCTCACAGTGTCTCACAGTGTCTCAAAATGTCTCACAGTGCCTCAAAATGTCTCACAGCGTCTCAAAATGTCTCAAAATATCTAGAAATGTCTCAAAATGTCTCACAATGCCTCACAATGTCATAAAAATGCCTCAATGCTCATATGCCTCACAGTGTCTCACAATCCCTCACAAGGCCTCAGAATGCCTTACAATGACTCAAAATGTCTCACAGCGTCTCACAATCCCTCACAATGCCTCACAATGTCTCAAAATGTCTCACAGCGTCTCAAAATGTCTCACAATGCCTCACAATGTCTCACAATCCCTCACAATGACTAAAAATCTCTTACAGCGTCTCAAATTGTCTCACAATACCTCACAATGCCTCACAATGCCTCACATGGTCTCAAAACATCTCACAATGCTTCACAATGCCTCAAAATGTCTCACAGCGTGTCAAAATGTCTCCAAATATCTCCAAATGTCTCAAAACGTCTCAAAATGTCCCAAAATGTCTCACAATGTCTCACAATGTCACACAATGTCTCACAATGTCTTACAATACCTCACAATCCCTCAATATACCTCACAATGTTTCAAAATGTCTCAAAAAATTCAAAATGTCTCAAAATATCTTAGTGTCTCAAAATGTCTCACATTTCTCAAAATATCTTACAATCCCTCAAAATGCCTCACAATGTCTCACAATATCTCACAATCCCTTACAATTACTCAAAATGTCTCACAGCGTCATAAAATGTCTCACAAACTATCTCACAATGCCTCACAAACCCTCACAATGCCTCACAATGCCTCACAATGTCTCAAAATTCCTCACAATGTCTCAAAATGTCTCAAAATGTCTCACAGCTTCTCAAAATGTCTCACAATGTCTCACAATGTCTCAAAATACCTCACAATCCCTCACAAAGCCTCACAATGTCTCACAATTTCTCAAAATGTCTCACAATGTCTCAAAATACCTCACAATTCTCACAAGGCCTCACAATGTCTCAAAATATCTCAAAATATCTCAAAATGTCTCAGTGTCTGAGTGTCTCAAAATAACTCACATTGCCTCAAAATGTCTCACAGCGTCTCAAAATTTCTCAAAATGTCTCACAATGCCTCACAATACCTCACAATGTCTCAACATATCTCACAGCGTCTCAAAATATCTCAAAGCGTCTAAAAATGTCTCAAAACGTCTCAAAATGCCTTACAATGCCTCACAATGTCTCACAATGTCTCAAAATATCTCACAGCGTCTCAAAATATCTCACAGCGTCTCAAAATATCTCACAGCGTCTCAAAATGTCTCACAGTGCCTCAAAATGACTCACAATGTCTCACAATGTCTCAAAATATCTCACAGCGTCTCAAAATGTCTCAAAATGTGTCAATACCTCACAATCCCTCACAATGCTTCACAATCCCTCTTAATGCCTCACAATGTCTCAAAATGTCTCAGAGCGTCTCACAATGTCTCACAATATCTCACAATGTCTCACAATGCCTACAAAATTTCTCAAAATTTCTCAATGCCTCACAATGACTCACAATGCCTCAAAATGCCGCACAATCCCTCACAGTCTCAAAATGCCTCACAATGCCTGACAGTGTCTAGAAATGCCTCAATGCCACACAATGCCTCAAAATGCCTCACAATCCCTCACAATGCTTCACAATGCCTCACATCACAATCCCTCACAATGCTTCACAATGCCTTATAATGACTCAAAATGTCTCACAGCGTCTCAAAATATTTCAAAATCTCACAATGCCTCACAATTCCTCAAAATGTCTCAAAATGTCTCAAAATATCTAAAAATGTCTCACAGCGTCTCAAAATGTCTCACAGCGTCTCAAAATGTCTCCAAATGTCTCCAAATGTCTCACAATGCCTCACAATGGCTCACGATGGCTCACAATGCCTCACAATACCTCACTGACTCACAATGCCTCACAATGCCTCACAATACCTCACAATGACTCACAATGCCTCACAATCCCTCACAATGCCTCACAATGCCTCAAAATGTCTCAAAATCTTACAGTCTCACATTGCCTCAAAATGTCTCATAGTGCCTCACAATGCCTCAAAAACCTTCACAATACCTCAAAATACCTCACAATGTCTCAAAATGCCTCAAAATGTCTCAAAATGTCTCAGAGCTTCTCAAAATGCCTCACAGTGTCTCACAATGTTTCACAATGTCTCAAAATGTCTAACAATGTCTCAAAATATCTCACAATCTCTCAAAATACCTCACAATGCCTCACAATGTCTCACAATGTTTAAGAATCTCACAGTGTCTCACAATGTTTCACAATGTCTCAAAATGTCTAACAATGTCTCAAAATATCTCACAATCTCTCAAAATACCTAACAATCCCTCACAATGCCTCACAATGTCTCAACATATCTCACAGCGTCTCAAAATATCTCACAGCGTCTCAAAATGTCTCAAAAAATTCACAATGCCTCACAATGTCTCAAAATGTCTCACAATGCCTCACAATGCCTCAAAATGTCTCAGAATATCTCACTGTCTCAAAATATCTCACAGCGGCTCAAAATATCTCACAGCGTCTCAAAATATCTCACAGCGTCTCAAAATATCACGCACAGCGTCTCAAAATATCTCACAAGTGTCTCAACAATGTCTCAAAATGCCACACAATTTCTCAAAATGTCTGAAAATATCTCACAGTGTCTCAGAATATCTACACAAGCGTCTCAAAATATCTCAAAATGTCTCACAATTGTTACGGGCGGGCTGGTATGTGAAGAGACGTTACGTATAACGGATAAGTGCTTAAGAACCAGCTCACTTCTAGAAGCCACTGTAGGACTGAACTATCTGGTCAGGGCCTAGATAATTCGTAAGACTAGAAGTAAAGGTAACAAAGAAGATTCCAGGAAAGGAATATTAAACTAGCGATAAAACTAGTAAACGAAATTATTAATATGGAAAATATTTACAGGCAATCAACACAAAAGAGAATGGGCAGTAGGGTCAATGGGACCGTTACATGATTATAAGAATATGGAAATTATCGTTCAAATAAGAAACACAAGATACGTATACAATATGGTACTATCTAAGTACAAAGAGATCAGGAACATGCATCACAATAACTCACAGGTCTCACTATACCTACAATGTCTCACAATGTATACCTCACGTAATGTAGGCTCACAGGGTGATCACTTCACACCAATCGTCTCACTGCGTCTCAAATATCTCCA